>NC_137737.1:83499420-83756821 GCF_963264785.1 Psittacula echo | reverse complement strand
TATAGCCCCTTATTGGTTAGTCCACAAACAATAATGAACTACAAGGTGCCTGATAATGGAAGAGGCAGTTTGTGCTGTGAAGAATCAAAGACTGTTAGGATTCCAAGACACCACTGAAATGTATGGAAATATACGTGAGAGACTGAATTGTATGTTGCATATAGGTTCATTATAGCAGACCCTGCGTGAAAATGAGAGCTGGGCAAGTACGTAAGGATGGGAAGTTTATGAAACAGAACATTAGAGCATGTGAATTATTTTAATAAGTGCCATCCAATTTCTTCTAAATACAGGAAAACAGAAATGCATTGTTCATGGTCTCAGGGCATCTCACAATGTAAGCATTTAACTTTATATCAAATGTGTCTTAAAGAGAAGCTTTAGCCAATTAATTGTTGTGCTCCTCAATGAGTGTGAAACAAATTTAAAGCATTTCTCTAACATAATAGGCTTGCCTTTTTAGATTTTTAGGTTATGTTCTGAAATTAATTGTGTAACATACTCATCTTGTGCGAAGAGTGTGGTTAAAAGTAAAATAGGTGAAACATCTTTGCCTAAACCTATAGATTCTGTATTTCTAATGTATTTATATATATATTATATATTTCTATTCTAATTTCTATTTCTAATATACAATATATTCTATGTTTGAATGCTAGCAAGAAGTGCAAGTTTTAAAATCATTATGACATTTTCCCTTATCCAAAAAAGGCAAAACATGAGGGAAAAAAAGCAACTGATAAGAGGCAGAAATTGAAGCATTTTGTCCCAGTGTCTAGGTTTCTATTCTGATTGAAATAATAATTCTTTGAATTTTTCTAACCACAATTTTAATAATATAAAAATAGGTTTTTTTAAAAAAAAGATATTTCTATGTTCAGCTAAAAACTGTACATTAGTTGAACCCCAGAATGAACCACCAGGTTAACATAATAAAGGAAAAAATAGCATAAGGCCAGTTGCCTTAAGAAATTTCTGTACAATGAGAGAAGGGTTTCAAATTTCAGAGCAATCTGCCTTTCTGTACCCCTCTGTCTTGGACAGTGGGTCAGGAGATGACTTTTTTTTTTTGCATGCTTCCTCACCTGCTCATTATTTTAATTTCAACTCCCAGAAAAGTACCCAAACTGTTAGCTATTTTCCTAACTGGTTATGAAACCATATTGTGACTATAGAGGATCTAATGCTGATTTGGAGCAAGCATTTCAACTTTAAGCAATCACGCTTAGCTCTTTTAACTCCTTTATTGTAAAAAATATTCAGATCCAAAAAATTATCCTATTTTCAATTTATGTGTGATTTATGTCACTTTCTTTTTAGAGAGGGAAAAGTGTAAAATTCTCCACAATTCACTTCTGCTTGTTTTTTTTTTATCTTTCTGTAGTACTGATGCTGCCTATTTCCTACGTCTCCGAAGATATAATGGAATTTTTTTTTTTTCCGGAATTATAGCAGATAAGCAAAAAGACCTTTCAAAAACCTCCTGCTGCCAAAACTAAAAGCACCAGCATTTATTTTCAGTGAAAAATTCATTCCAGTAAAGATAGAGCATTCAATGATATAAAGTTTAATTCTAAAATAATAAAACTTCAGGAAAAAAATAGTTAGTGCTACTGACATTAGATTGTAGTCAATCTGTGCAATGTTAAATCCTGTAGTAACTGTCTTGGAATCTTTGGAAAGAGGATTGCGATCACATCTTCAAAAACATTGGGGTCTTTTGTGAGTGTGGGATTTTTTTGGTTTGGTTTGGTTTGGTTTGGTTTTTTTACACACCTTTGTGATTAATTAATTAATAACTAGTTCAGAACACACACAAATAAATCTCTTTGGCTTCTACCTACACTGAATGTATCAGGCAGTCTTAATTTAGTTCCTAATAAACAGGTAGCTGAAAGAACATAAATAAAAATCATTGGAGCAAAATACTCAGAGTCTGTGTTTGGCAGCACATAATTTGTCAGTCACTGTATATATTTCTCTAGAGCAAGTTCAATATTATTTATAACCGTTATGGAAATTTACAAGTATTCAAGTAGGCTTTGACTAATAGGGAAAATATTCATCAAATCAAACCAAAAAATCTTCTTGTAATAGCCAGGTATCTATGTAATTAAAAAAAAAGAAAAAAGGTCACACTTGCTGATAGCTGTTGCATAGAGCAAGGATAATATTCTGGGCTTAGTAAATTAATAGAGCAAAGGAACGTCTCTCTTAGTAAACAAAAATGAATGGTAATTTGAACAGAGACCACTATTGTGTGGAGACATACCTGAACAGAAGCAAAACAGCCAGATAGAATAGAGTGCCCACATACATGAAGGAAATATGGCAATATGTTCACTCAAATGTGTTTGCCTTAGCTACAAGAGAATAAAGGAACAACTAAAATAAAAGGTTGACTTCATTATTTTCAGCAGTCAACGCTCCACAAGAAGAACACAATCTGGTGACCCAGGCTTTTCTATGTAATTTTACTTCATGTGTGTGATGGATTTTATGTTGCAGGTGAACTCAGCAGGATGGCATTTTTTTTTTCCTGTGTAAAATAACATTAAAATGAAAGCCTGTGTTTACTGAAAGCCACCATTTTTAGAAGTTATTTTATTCTTTCAAGAAAAAAAGAAAAGGGCTGATACTTCACTTGTTTCATTACTTTTGGTAGTGTGAAAGATTTAATTAAGTATGGTATTGCAGCAATCAAAGAGAGCACTAAACCAACATAGACAGATAGAAGCTAATAAGGTTTCATGTCACTTACTCCAGAAGACAGCACAACATCTCACTGCTTTGCCAAGCAGCAAAATGTTGCTTGCTTTTACTTGAAAGTACTCTACTAATTAGAAGGAATAGGAATTGATCTCATACAACATAGACTGGTTGATTCCTGTGCACCACAGTTAATTACATACAGACTAGTTTACAATTCAGCTCAAGTTTTTGCAGGTTTGTTTGTACTGAGAAAAAAGTATAATACATGAAAACAATATAGTTGGATTGGCTGGCAAAGGAGGAATTTCTAACCTCAGAATTCAATTTCTGTTATCTGATCCCATGGTTGTCTTAGTTTAAATAGTGGATGTAGTAAATAATATGATGTAATCAGATAACAAGAATATATAATGAGAGTTGAGCTGCTAATCATAGAGGAGCAAAATCAAAGTATAGCTAACGAGATGACACAACCTGGCCTTTCAGCAGATAAGTTTTAGTTATTCTGCCATTCAAGAAGATTGTATCAGATGTACAAGATCATTATAAAATTTCAACTTTTGAATATGTGGGCACTTTTGAAGGGATAAAATAGGACAGAAAAAATACCCCACTAATTTGGAAGATATGTTATGTGGATGCTTTCTGTATCAGTAGGAGCAAAATGGGCATAAGAACTACAGAAAGGATTTCTTAGATTTTTACTTCAGTATATTATTATTATTATTATTATTTTGAATTCTAGCTGTTTCCTTGTATTCTATGTGCTTGTACTTAATATTCATAGTTACGGTTTTGTAACTATTCATTTAGTACCATTTCTATTCTCTGGCTAATGTACTGTTCCTACAGTCAAGAAGTGAGTGTATTATTAAATTTTAATGAAAATAAAAACCAAAACCTACCACTGAATTTTTGTCTTGATATTGCTTCTTTTGCTTCTTGGAGCACTCTAGATATTTGCCATTCATAAGACATCAGTTTGAGGAGCATTGAAGGTGCTTAGCTTTTTTATATATACTTTTTTTTATATAACTTTTTTATCCCAGAGGAGATGCAAGTAGATCAAGTCACTAGTTAAGACACACTCATATTCAGAAGTAGAAAATATCCTTTTGACAGAAAGACTTCTTGGAAAGTTAGTATATGAGTTTAAAAAAACTGAACCAGAACAACAGTGTATACACATTCAGGATGTATTCCATTAAAAAGGAGGAATAAGGAACTGCATTCCTGTAGCTGCATATGAATTTGTATATTGCTGATTCACGAACTCTTTTATCAGAACATCTGTCTCAGCAAAATTTATCCACTTTAAGTCTTTTAAGGTTTTTGAAATGTAAATTCTTCCTTAGAAAAGAAATAAGATCAAAATTCTCTTGTAAAATTTCAAGACGTGGTGCGTGGGTGCAATGGTGCGGGTGGGCAGCTTCAGCTTGCGGGTCTGCAGGCGCTGCTAGGCACAGAGGGATCCGCCCTTTCGTGCTGTCCAGCCAGTCAGTCCTTTAAACACACTCCAGCAGTGGTCACATAGAACTTAAACCAGAGAAGGGAAGATGATGGCCTTGAATGGACAGAAGACAATCAGTAACCCGATCATTCCATATGTTGGGACAATATTTGGTGGCCTTGCTCCTGGACAGCTGATTAAGATCCATGGGACTGTTCCTGATGATGCAGGCAGGTTCCAGGTGGATTTACAGTGTGGCAGCAGCATAACGCCTTGAGCTGATGTGGCGTTTTATTTCAACCCCCACTTCAAAAGGTCTGGCTGCATTGTTTGCAACACACTGAAGACGGAAAGATGGGGCTGGGAGGAGATCACTTATGAGATGCCCTTTCAAAAAGGGAAATAGTTTGAGATTATCATCATGGTTTTAAAGAATAAATTCCAGGTGACTGTAAACAAGAAGCACTCGCTCCTCTATAACCACAGAATTAGCCTTGAAAGAATTGATACTCTTGGAATATATGGCAAAGTGCAGATCAAAACTATAGATTTTGTTCCTGATGGGGAAATGCCAGATGGTTCACAATTCACTGTTCCTTATGTTAAGAAACTTGATACAGGACTTCGTCCAGGATGCACAATTACCATTAAAGGAGAAGTGAATAAAAACCCAAAGAGCTTTATGATAAATCTCAAATCAAGTGACTCCAAGGACATTGCATTACATCTGAGTGAAAAATAAAGTTTTTATAAGGAATTCATACCTTCATGACAGCTGGGGAGAAGAAGAAAAGGAAATTGGCTCAATGTCTGGCTGGAGACTGGTAACAAGTGGTGTCCCTCAGGGATCGGTGTTGGGACCGGTCTTGTTCAACATCTTTGTCAGTGACATGGACAGTGGGATTGAGTGCGCCCTCAGCAAGTTTGCCGATGACACCAAACTGTGTGGTTCGGATGATACGCCGGAGGGAAGGGGTGCCATCCAGAGGGACCTCGACGCACTTGTGAGGTGGGCTGATGCCAACCTTATGAAGTTTAACCATGCCAAGTGCAAGGTCCTACACCTGGGTCGGAGCAATCCCAGGCACAGCTACAGGTTGGGCAGAGAAGAGATTCAGAGCAGCCCTGCAGAGAAGGACTTGGGGATGTTGGTCGATGAGAAAATGAACATGAGCCGGCTTCAGTGTGAGCTCGCAGCCCAGAAAGCCAACTGTATCCTGGGCTGCATCAAGAGGAGCATGACCAGGAGGTCGAAGGAGGTGATCCTGCCCCTCTACTCTGCTCTTGTGAGACCTCACTTGGAGTATTGTGTACAGTTCTGGTGTCCTCAACATAAAAAGGACATGGAACTGTTGGAATAAGTCCAGAGGAGGGCCACGAGGATGATCAGGGGACTGGAGCACCTCCCGTATGGAGGCAGGCTGAGAAAGCTGGGGCTGTTCAGCCTGGAGAAGAGAAGGCTGCGTGGAGACCTCATAGCAGCCTTCCAGTATCTGAAGGGGGCCTACAAGGATGCTGGGGAGGGGCTATTCATCAGGGACTGTAGTGACAGGACAAGGGGTAACGGGTTCAAACTTAAACAGGGGAAGTTTAGATTGGATCTAAGGAAGAAATTCTTTACTGAGAGGGTTGTGCGGCACTGGAATGGGTTGCCCAGGGAGGTTGTGAGTGCTCCATCCTTGGCGGTGTTCAAGGCCAGGTTGGATGAGGCCTTGGGTGACATGGTTTAGTGTGAGGTGTCCCTGCCCATGGCAGGGGGATTGGAACTAGATGATCTCAAGGTCCTTTCCAACCCTAACTATTCTATGATTCTATGATTCTAAGACAAAAAGAAACATGACACAGTTTTACAGCAAATAGAACAAACATAGAATTTGGCAAGTTTGGAGCCCCATGAAGTATACTTATAGTTCTGAGCCTGATTTCAGAGAAATACACTGTCAAACTCAACACAGGTATGGTTGTGATGGTATTTAATGAATTTACCAAAGGGAATAGGTGAAATAGTGGCTGGTTCTACATTACAACAGTTATAATCTGTGACAATTTAGTATTATGGTCTCATGCCTTTCCCAATGAATTCCCAGAGAAGAAACAGAAAAACTAACACTGAAATGTAATTGCTGTAACTAAAGATTTGGATAATCACCATCTATATACCTGTTCACTTGTAGTCTAAATGGATATATTTATATCTCTATCATATTTATAGAGTTCATGTGACATATTAAAGTAAAAAACTGTAACTGAATAAAACCCCACCAAAGCCTCCTACTCCCACCAAAATGGAAAAGCTATTGAAGTATTGGAAGACCTTGATAAACAGAAGAAAGCAAAAAAATAGGAAATGCAGAAACTGAGATATCATTTATGTCAAATTTTACAGAATATGAGACTCTTCTTCTTGTTAACTGATTTGTTTACACAGTGATTCTTTAATCCCTTTTATCATAATTGTGTCTGAGATAAAATGTAAAAGACCTATGAAAGTTATTTCATATTACTCTAATGAGAAACTAAATTGCCTGCCTTGGAACTCATTAAAACTAATAAGTGATGTGATATAAATGTATTTATCTAAATTTTATTTCATTTAGTGACATTTACCTTAGACCAGCAAGTACTCCTTCTCTTAAAGATGACTTTTCCTTCAGGACTAAATGGCTTAAATTTAAAGTTACAGCCAAATTACTGTAACATAATTTTGATGTCTTCTTTGGACCTGCACTAGCCCACTGATTTTTTGATTAAATAAATCCTGCGGAGTTGATGCTATGAAATGACTGACTCTGTTACAGTCTGAATATTAACATATATTATTCATGAGATACTGTTGTCAAAGTCTTTCTTTGTATCAGTCAAGTGAGAGCAGATGGAAAATTTATCCTGTGGTTCTATATCTTTACTTTTATCTCCAGCAGTTCTATATGAAAAAAAGAACCAAGAAAACCCAAACAAACCAAAAACCCACCTTAAACTTTTTTTGGACTCTGCCTGCTAAATATTTATCTAAGTCATAACCATCAAATCATTAGAAAGTGTTTGAAAGGTACCTGGTCTGGTTGCATTTGAAGCGAACAAAAAAGATGTTCATTTGATTGCGTTCAGGGTGGTTCAGCAAATTATTCATCAAATTGATGGACTTGATTACTGAAGATGTCCTTATGAATACCTACATGCCTTAGAGCCACACTAGTATCACAGTATGTTAGAGATTGGAAGGGACCTCAAAAGATCATCTAGTCCAATCCCCCTGCCAGAGCAGGAACACCTAGATAAGGTTACACAGGAATGTGTCCAGGTGGGTTTTGAATGTCTCCAGAGAAGGAGACTCCACAACCCCCCTGGGCAGCCTGTTCCAGTGTTCCGTCACCCTCACTGAGAAGAAGTTTCTTCTCAAGTTTAAGTGGAACCTCTTGTGTTCCAGTTTGTACCCATTACCCCTTGTCCTATCATTGTTTGCCACTGAGAAGAGCCTGGCTCCATCCTCGTGACGTGTATAGTGTATATATTTATATACACTAATAAGGTCACCCCTCAGTCTCCTCTTCTCCAAACTATAGAGACCCAGCTCCCTCAGCCTTTCCTCATAAGGGAGATGCTCCACTCCCTTAATCATCTTAGTTGCCCTGCGCTGGACTCTCTCCAGCAGGTCCCTGTCCTTCTTGAACTGAGGGGCCCAGAACTGGACACAATATTCCAGATGCGGTCTCACCAGGGCAGAGTAGAGGGGGAGGAGGACCTCTCTCGACCTACTGACCACCCCCCTTGGTGTGGGGAATGTGAGCCTGTGAGCATCATCTTCACAAAAAGCATACACCATATGCCTCCGTATGATTAGGCTGACTGCAATTTCAGTGTTGCATTGGAACAGCTTGCAGGCTGTGACCCAGTGGGTGTCAGGGATGGGCATATGATTGCCTTTGCGTATAGCCTAATCCAATATGTAAACTGCAAGGCAGAAGAGGTGACTTACAGTATTCTTTAGATACATAAATACAGACACATGCTTGACCAAACTGTGAAGGTTCTTATGCATTAGACTTGCACTTAATGCACTTGTCCATTCTGGAGAATTTATGGCTTATTATGTCCAACTTCTTCCCAGTAAGTGGTTCTCAAGACAATAATGATGCTTCCTTTTTCCTATAATGTATTTTTGCATAATTATGGTTAAATTATTTTTTATCCCTGAAGCAACAACAGCTGTTTTGTGATCTTTCAAGCCTATGTATCTTTGAGGAATATAACCATAGCTGAGAAATTGTGTCTGATGAGATACAGAGCAGGGGTATTGTTTTTTCCTTGGTATTTTTTGGGATATTGTGTGCATATTTTTATCTGCACAATTTTTATCTTGAAATAAGTCAAGAATAGTCATCAAAGCATGAATCTGAACAAGTTTTTCATGGTTCTTTAATGATGGACATTTCTAACTAATAGTAACTTAGATAAAGATGGCATGATTAGCAGTTCAAACAATTATGGAACAAGAAACTTTCTTAAAACTTTTAAAGTCTTTGTTAGTCCACAATGAAGAATAGTTTCATTGACATAATTTTTTGTTTCTTGCTTTTCTTCTCATGATATGAAATTTTATAAAGCTGCATGGTTTCATTTTCATTATTTGGACAACAAATATAAAGATGGAAGAATGTTCAATTTTATTGGGTCATATTTGCACTGAAACATAAACTTTTAGGGATCTGATAAGTCTTTTCCCAGTACTGAAACAATAAATAATGAAATGCGGAGATATGTGAGAAAGAGAGAAAAAATATGTGAAAATAAAATAGCAAATAAGGATTTAATAAATTAGAGGACATTCTGTAAAAATAAGGAAGAGACAAACCCATTACGAGTAAAGTAATTAGTTTTAGTTTGCCTTTTTATTTTTTTTTTTAATCAATTACCAGGAAAATAGGTAACAAAGAACATGGATCAATACTTATCTCTAGGTATGTTTCATTGAAAGTAGATGTACTGAGAAATAAAAAAGTATAAATATGAACATTGAAATAAACCAAAATGGAAGTCATTTTAGTCAGCTAAAATTTCCCATGTGGTTAGTATATTTACAGAGGAACATTCTTACTCTAGAGCAGAAGTTTTACACGTGCTTCCAAACTGTTTCTTTCTTTTCAAGAAAATAATACCTTTTCTTCAATTTCCAAGATGTTTGCATCGGAGTTTATTTCAGTGAAAAAGAAAACTTCTTGAAGTTTATAAAAATAAATGTTTCAAGTATCTCTTTGCTTGATAAGCAAAGTCCGTTAGAGAGTATAGACATGAAATGACAGATTTAAGTAGTACAATATGTTATATGACCCCATAAAGAATCTTAAATATTTTAGGGAAGTTGGAGATCATGTAAAGAGAAGATAAAGCCTTGATTTAAATAACTCATATATGACTCATCTTATTCTAAAAAGACAGCCTTTGAAAGTCAAAGAGAATAGATTCTTCGAACTGGAAGTTGAAGCACAGCAAAATTGGTGGGTAATTTATGGGTAATAAATTAATCATTGGCATGTTGCTATAAAGTTTTCCAGGGATTTTAGGTGATAAGCACATCAGAAACCAGCAACAATTTGGTTAAAATCATGTAGTTAATGCTTTGTTTGCCCTACCGATACCTGCATATCAAAGTCTTGCATATCTACTTCAGAATCAATGTATTTAAATTCTCACACACGTTGTCCCAAATGGTATGCCTTTAAATGTTCACATACTTGTCCTTTCTTGTAGTTTCACTGGAATACAATACCTTTCATGTTTCCTTTGTTATACTTTCCTTCTCCAAGTTTCTTCTTAGCTCACTTCAAAACAGAGCATGTCAGGTGAATTTTCTTTCACGAGTATACAGAAATTGAATGAAGATGAAGTTATCTCTTGTAATGATGTAAAAATTTATAGCACATCATGTAAATGTACTCTTATTCTTATATGGTTGGGTTGTTTTGGGGTGATTTTGTCCTGTGGATTTAGTAAACCACTTGGCATTTGAAGGACATTATACTTTTCCACTGCTGGATTTTTTAGACCATCAGTACAACTCCAGGTATGATGACAACCTGTTCTGCCCTATAGGGCACAGACAGTACTGTTGCCAGCCAGTGATGATGTTGCATTTCTTCTCCAGGCTTCTCATTGCCTCTAGGACAATGCAACTGCAAAACATGGAAGTTATGCGTGTGAGCATCAGAATTTGATGCAGTTGTAAGGCACATAATGTTCGTACTTCTTGGTACCTGTGCAAGCTTAAAAAAAGCTATTGGATAGTTAATTTAAAAAGAAAGAAGTGTAAAATATTTCATACTGTATTTAAAAAGACAAGGTAAGAAGTAAAAAAGCGTGTCTATTGTTGGAAACAATATGTTGGTCAATGAAGACGAAATTATTTGAAACATTCATTATTATTTTTGTTTGTATAATTAATGTATTTGCATGAACATCACTAAATAATTTCTTCATTACTCCATTGCTTTTAGATTTCAAAACTGCCAGCCTTGGCTTCTCACTATGTTACAAATTACCTAAAAGTACTAATTCAAGCAGAAAGATTGTTAGTCAGAGTCATATACTAACGTCTTCCAAATTTTCAGATGTTATCAACCAAGTAAGATATAGCAAAGGGTCTGTGCAGGCAAGTAAAGAAGTAAATACAACTTGTGCAGTGATGCACTCAAGGCATAAAATGTTGGAACTATGTATCATTGTGTGGTAGGCAGCAAATAGCTATGTCATGAACCAAAAAAATAAATTAAGCTGCAGAAGTGTAGGCATAGATATATGACCAACTTTCTAGACATGAGGAAATTCTACTAAAAGTATAGAAAAATATTACACAAGGAATTATCTATTTTTATTTAAAAGTTTTCATGTGTTCTCCCTAAGTGTGCTATGAGTTTGGGATGGTAAAATACGTTAACTAAAACCCTTCCTGACCCATCTCATCTCCCAAGTCAAACCGAAAACCTTGGCAAAAAGTTTCTTAAGGATTTATTTTTGATCTTTTCAAAGTGGCTGTTTCAATTTCAATAGTCAAAATGTCTTTCTACACTTATGAAGAACTATATGAAGAAAACTTAATAAGGGAAGCCTTAGCTGTTATCTTGTAAATCCTCATGTCACCACAGGCATTGGTGGGTTTTTTTCAGTGCATATACCTCATTTGACATAGTTTTAGATTTATCACATTTGCATAAACAGTTAGCATATTTACATAAATACTTGTATATACGTAGTCATTTCACTGAGTTGTACAAGGGTGCTCATGTTAACCATGGTCAGCTGTTTATACAGTAAGGTACTTCTTTTTTCTAGTGATTGCTCTAAGTTCTAAAATTCATGATGCATTATATATTTGCCTCTAAAATAAAAGGCATAATGACGTTTGGCCCTTTAGCTCCAGGATCACTTTTCAGCAAAGTATTTAGGTTACTGTGACTTTTGCACATTAGCAAGTAGAACAGCATAGGAGAAGCACAGCATAGTGAAACAGTTGACAGAGAATTCAGTGTTTGCGTGAAAACTGAGTGGGGATGGGAAGAAGGCATGCTAATTTCAGACTTGTGGTCTCACACACAAAACTCAATGTTCATAAGTGATTGAGGAACATGATGTGGGCTTTTGGGGCACATTTTTCAACTTATTTTCATCTGGAATTCCAGTTTGTACAGTCTGCAGCTATTCTGTGATACAAATCACAGCATGGGAAGTGGGGACAATTAGGAGTTTTACTTCAAAAGAACATTCCTGATGTAAATTTACAGTGCTAATGTATTCATACTCTGTTTCAAATTCTAAGTATGATTAAAACCCACTAAACAAAATGAAACTGGGTGGGTGCAGGGTGGAGAGGACAGGCGGCTGTGGACAAGAGGAAGGATTTAAAGGCAAATCTACTCTGAGGATATGAAGTATTCCAACCCACTTCTAACCACAATATGAAGCATTCTAACCCACAGAGCTAGAGGTCTGGTGCAGGACTCTTCAAAAGTAGTTAAGTGTCTGTTTTCAAGTGTCCTTTTTAAATGAAAGCCTTACACAGATAAGACTAGAAAGCTTTTGCCCTAATGCCTGTAAGTTATACCCAAGATCCAGACACTCATCCCATGGGAACACAGAGATATTTGCTCTTCAGCTTTGTTCTGAAATACTTCAGATATTTTGATAAATTATTATCTTCACATCATAGAATCATGGAACAGTTTGAGTTGGAAGGGACCTTAAAGATCATCTATTTTCAACTTTCCTGTCATGGTCAGGGACACCTTCCACTAGACCAGGTGTCTCAAAGCCCCATCCAGCCTGGCCTAGAACACTGCCTGGGATGGGGCATCCACAAGTTCTCTAGGCAACCTGTTCCAGTGTTTCACCACCCTCAATTTTTTTTCTAATATCTAATCTAAATATCTCTAAATCTTCATGATCTAAATCATGAAGACAAATAGAAAGTTTTCAGACAATATGGATATTTATCGCTGAATTTTATGTTTTGTTGTTATCGTTTCTACAGTAGCTACAACAGCTATTTCTTTGCTTGATGCAATATTACATTTCCTCCAACACTTGATCAAAAGAGGGCCTTCTAAAGTTTTAGCCAAGGAAAATTATTAACTTGGTTCTTAATGAGGATCTGGGCTCTGTTTGGGGTTCATTTGCTTACTGCATGAACAGTAAACTTTTAGTGTGCTTCATGTATGTTTAACTACTTCACGTACTTTATTCAGTCAGCTTCAAAAATACAACCAGAGGTATCATAGAATTGTAGAATCAACTAGGTTGGAAAAGACCTCTCAGATCATCAACTCCAATCATTACCCCAGGACTATTAAACCATATCACTGAGGGCCTCATCTATACGGTTTTTGAACACTTCCAGGAACAGTGATTCCACCGCTTCCCTGGGCAGCCTGTTCCAATGCCTGATCACCCTCCCTGTGAAGAAATTTTTCCTGATATCCAGTCTAAACCTCTCCTGGCACAGCTTGAGGCCATTACCTCTTGTCCTTCATTAGTTACTTGGGAGAAGAGACCCACCCCCATCTCCTTTCAGGTAGTTGTAGAGTGCTATAAGGTCTTGAGCTTTCTCTTCTTCAGACCAAACAGCCCCGGTTCCCTCAGCTGTTTATCATAAGACTTTTTCTCCAGATCCTTCACCAGCTTTGTTGCCCTTCTCTGGACCCACTCCACACCTCAATGCCTCTCTTGTAGTGAGAGGCCCAGAACTGAACACAGTATTTGAGGCGTGGCCTCACCAGTGAGGAGTACAGAGGGATGATCACTGCCCTGGTCCTGCTGATGCACTGTTTCTGATGCAAAGTTTGTCTCATTATAGTTACTGTGGTGACAAAAGACAACATGAGAATATGTGAACAAAGCACAAAAAAAGCCACCTTCCTTGTGTCTCCTGTAATAGCATATTGAAATGTAAAGGTCATGTTTCATGTTTCCTTTTTAACATTTTCTTTTATAGTACATGATATCTTACTTGGCTGTTGTGTGCTACTTTGGTATGTTCATGATATACTTTTGAGTGTCATACATAGTATAATAAAGTCTCTGAGTAAATGGGATATCTGATTTATTGGTAGGCAAGTATAACTTTTCCTCTACTTCAAGTAAATGTAAAGAAAGATTTGAAACTGATCATCATTCTGTTTCTAAGAGAAATTTCCTAATAAACTAAAATTTAAAGGAGCAGTCATGCAAGTTTTATCTCAATGCGTTTGATTTTCTGCACTTTAATTTAATTCCAGTTATATTTTGCTTAGTGAAGATATATTTGAAAAACAACCTGTGTTCAAAGAACTGTTGGCATGGTAATTCTCATTTAAAATCCAAATTACAGCTCATTAGGGATCCCATATTCTGGGGGGAATACCCATCATTGGTTTTGTTAATAATTCTCTAATGCTGTAATTCTGTATGAGTACATGCATTAATTTACATGTAAAACAACCAGTATGATTAAACTAGATTTGGTCTAATGTCACAACCTCTAGAACTAAACTTAGAAGCAAATAGAAAGAATCCTGTCTTAAATATGTGAAAAGATTAAAATCTTAGCTGTCACTAGACCTGAACTGAAATTCTTCTACTCAAAATCTGGAGGACAAAACATAAGTAATTTTATTATTACTTAATAAACTTACTTCTTTGAAAGTTCCTTATAGATAATGTAACAGGTAATATATAAATTACTGCAAAGCATATTTTTTAGCTACTAATCTAAAAAAAAAAAAAAATTAAAAAATTATTGCTGAGGACAGCTCTGATTGTCTATTTTTAAGCATTTTTTTGCGACTTGGAATTAAGCTGTTAAAAATCAGTATAATTTGTTTCATCTTAGGATGTTTCAGATGCAAAAGTCAGCCTGTTTCTTGTATAAATGACAGTCCTTTGGAGGTGGTGGTATTGTATGAATGTACTAATGAAAAAGAAATAAAGATGGCATTTAAAAAAATAAGGAGATCTGGTTCTTGTGACACTTTTGTTATAAGAACAAGGATACAGAATTAAACATTTCACCATTTTCCTACTCTTTTGACTTACTCACTCTTGCACAGGGAGATCTTTTACTCACAATTCCTATTCTAATCTGGTTGTGGGGTTTTTTGTTGTTTTTTGTTTGTTTTGTTTGTTGTTTTTTTTTTTTATGCCAATTTTAAAGCTTTCATTTTAGAGGTTTAAGTTAGAAGCTAGCCATCAGAGAATTAGGAGTGTTTGGTCATTACTGCTCTATAATAGTGGTTTTTGTTTGTTTTTATGTCACACGAAGGTGAAATATGCACTATTTTACCCTAAAGTCTGTCTTAGTATACCATCTGACTTACAAGCAAAAGTATGGTGGTTGTCATGAGATTTAGTAAAAGAAAACTGTATGTTACTAGTCTAAATGAGATTAGCCTTATGGGCTGCTCCTAAATTAATCTTATTAAAGCAGTGGCCTTGGAGTGGAATATTAGTTTAAAAAATGTTTTGTGCATTTGTCAATAATGTGTTTTTGAAAAATGCAGTTCTTGTGTAGCATTCTGTAGGGTGTCTGCACCCTTCAAATATGCTGCAAATATTTCTTTTGGCACAGGACTAAAACATGATTTAACTAATTTAGTTGGATATCTTTCTACGGGGCTCAAATGTACAAAAAGCACATTTTAAAACAACGAGCTAGTCGCTGATCTGCAAGCTGAGTACTATACAAGTTCCTTCCTGTTCTCCAGCAACATCTTGACCTGAGTCTATAATTACCAGCATAGATAGGAAATAGGTTGAAGCCATTCAAGATTAGAGGTAATATTTTAAATTGAAAAGAGGTAGCAGTGTCCAGTGGCTGTGAAGTAAATTGAGGGTAATTATAATAAAACACAGTTTTTTAATTGTGAGGGTAATTTACCAGCAGAACTATATACATAGTGAATCCTCTAAATCAAATGAGAAACTTTTCTAAAACATTTAGTTTTTAGCTATATATTGCTATGCTAGACTGAGGAATATGCTGCATGAAATCTCTAGCTTCATGGAGGAATTCTAAGCCTCAATTCCCAAGTCTCATTTGTAAGTCTTATTTTTGCTATTGAAATTGTCTAATATTATAGTAACAGGTTATAGATTTGCAAAAGGTCAATATTTTGACTTGCATATGACTTATTCACATATTCCTTTTGGGACCAAGATTGCTATGAACATATTTAATGACAAAGTCTATTCAGTAATACAATGCATTCAGATCTCTTTATATATATAATCAAAAGATAGCTCTTTCTACATTGTAAATTTCTTTCAGGCAATACTGAATGCAAAATCTAATGTTTCAGAATACCACAAGGATTTCCAAAGATCCTTTGGTGTGATGTTCACCTGGATTCATGGTTAGAATTCAAATTACCAATAGATTTAACCATAAATCTAACCTGCAAAGGACCCTTGCAAGCAGTCTATTGCTACATGGCACAAGAATAATAATGAGTGTATATGCTGCCGTGAATTCTCAACCAAAAGCCCTCGACTTTGGGGTTTACTTTACTAAAAAAGTTTAAACCAGATAAAGTCTGCCTGCCTTCAGACCATGGGACAAGGAAAAATTGTTCAGGCTTTTTCAAAGGTACAAATCTCTGAATTATCTACTTGGTTTTAATCCTTTTGTAAGAAAACTCTTTTGAACCTGTTCTTTTCCCCCTGAATGATAATCATGTACCTGGCTCATACTGCTTCTGACATATGCACTCACACCTGTTGTAAAATACTAAATCCTTTAGCTGTGTTTCCTTTTATACATAAAGAGGTATAATTTGTGCAAATGTAATTTAATAAGCAGCCCAATTATAATTTACAAATTTAGAAATATACTAAATTTTGTTTCTGTTTCAATTAAGTAGTTGTCTAATTATTCTATAAACAGAATTAGTTAACAGAGAAGGAACTGAAATTAAATTATCTACTAAACTGTTCAGCAAATTGAAAGGCACTCTGTGGTCTCTTTTACTATTTCAGTCAACATGTTCTTGTTTATGCCCTCATTCAGCAATATATTGAGGACACTGTCAGACCTGACCATCCCTGTTAACGTCCTAGGGCTCCCAGCACCTGCCCATGGCCCAGGACCCCATGTCAGCCCCCAGGGGCCATTAGCCCTGTCCCAAGGAA
Source organism: Psittacula echo (assembly GCF_963264785.1). Lineage (NCBI taxonomy): Eukaryota > Metazoa > Chordata > Aves > Psittaciformes > Psittacidae > Psittacula > Psittacula echo. Next base: position 83,740,008 of record NC_137737.1, on the reverse strand, counting down.
GCTGCACCAGGGCTGATTTCCAACTCCCCACAACTCTGTCCAGCCATGGGCCCTGCTGAGCTAGGCTTATAGCCATCTTGCTTCTTAGACCTTTAACCTTCCAGGTTGGCTCTTTGCCTCCATGCCTGGCTTCAAGGTGGTAAAGAACATAATACAGATAGAAAAATGTTGGTCTTATCCGTGCAAGATGCACCTACATCCTGTCACACAGTTTTTTGCTCAGTCATTACAAAAGCGTCACAGTCGCATTTTCCCCATGGCCATCACCTCTCTCACCACAGTCTCTTATTTCAGGGTGAGGGACTGTGCACATCTGCATCAGCTGTTAGTTTTTCTGTGCTGATTTAGCTAACAAAAACCTCGGAAACTACTAATATTCTATAGCTATGTTTCAGTCGGTCTGTTGTCTTTGCATATTTTACGTGCATGATTTTAATAATATTTTCCAAATTCTTCAGTTCCAAGAATTTATTTCTGTAACTGGGACACATTTACTGTTTGTCCTGGGTTCAGCAGTAGCAGTCATTTTTTCTCCTTCTTAGTAGCGGATGCAGTGCTATGTTTTTGACTTTCAGCCTGGGAACAGTGCTGATAAAACCGATGTTTTTAGTTGCTGGTCAGAATGTTTACTCTGACCAAGGACTTTGTGAGTCTTATGCTGGGCCAGGGAGGAGGGGAAGCCAGGAGGAAGCAGAGACAGGACACCTGACCCAAACTGACCAAAGAGGTATTCCATATCACAGCACGTCATGCCCAAGATGTAAAACTGGGGGCAGTTACCCGGAAGGGCTAGATCACTGCTCAGTCAGGCTTGGTATCGGTCAGCAGGTGGTGAGCGGTTGTATTCTCTTCCCTTGTTATTTCTCTTATCATTATTATTATTGGTGGTAGCAGCAGTGGTTTGTGTTATACCTTAGTTACTGGACTGTTCTTATCTCAACCCATGGGAGTTACATTCCTTCAATTTTCCTCCCTATCCCTCTGGACGTGGGGGAGGGAGGGGGGGAGTGAGCAAGCGGGTTGCGTGGCAGGTGGGCTTAAACCACAACACTGTTCTTTAAACCTGTAGCTTAAATGGTTTTCACATATGATTTGTAATAATGTCTTCTGGATATAGAAATACTAACCCTATAGCCAATGAAACAATGAAATGGAAAGGAGGAAGTCAGGGGAGAATGGATACAAAACCAGAGAATAGTCAGACTTCAAATAATAGTCTCAGCAGTTAAGTATAGCATGAGAGTTGATGCACTACATTACGTTTAAGTAGCCCTATTGAAGTAAATTGGATTATTCACCTCAGTAAAGCAAGCAGGATTGGTCCTTTTATGTATAAAATGCTGTAGTCTAGTTTTGGAATAAAAATTCTATTTTACTGGCATAGATGAAGCAATAGGAAATGAATACTCTTGAGCTTTTCTTATTCTTTATTTTAAATGGAAGGACTACAAAATACATCAGCAGGTTTTAATTACAAAGAAATGAGACTATCTGTTAAAGAAGAGTTTCTAAAGTTGCCACAAAAATGTATTTCTAAAATGAATTAAAACTACGTTAAATCTACACTTCTTAATATTGCGTATTGTTGTGTAATAAGTATAAATAATATACCTATAGTTGATTTATTTGAGATGTGTTTAAAAACACATCTTTTATTATAGCTGATTGAACAGTACACTTGAATATTTCATTGCTTTGACAGATGGAAGACTTTGATAGAAACAAAATTATCATAAGAAATTTAAGTGACCAGATCAAGGTCCTAATTTTTTGCCTTTGATTCAGATTAAAGGCAAACTTAAATATAGTAGAAGAATAATTTGTGCCCAGTATCATATTATATACAACGTTTCTTGTAGTTTTGCAAGACATTATGCACTTGTAATAAGAATTTTTCCATCTTGAACACTTTTCACAAAATTCAGATTTCCAAGAAGGGCTTTCTAAGCTTTTTCTGTCTCCTAAATATTTTTCCATGAGGATGTTTTGATCTATTCTGTTATGCATTGTATAAAATTCAAAGAATTGTGTCCTCTTTTTTTCTATTATATGAAAGGATATATATCATAGATGCTAATTCTAATCCTCTGCTCACTCCCCAGTCAAAACTTATGTTGATATTTTACCGATTGCTAAATATAATTCACTCTTTTTATAACTTTGTGACTAAGGTGAGGGTCTGGCAGCCTAAAATATTTCAGAAAGCACAAGCTAATGCTTAAGATTTTGCATATTGGTTAAGGTTATATAAAGCTTTCATATCTTTTATTAGACCAACTGCTGTTCTTTAAAAAAAAGAAAAAAACAACAAACTTTAGGCACCCAGATTTTTTTTTCATGTTTGAAATAAAAGCAACAGGTTTTGAAATTAAATGCAAGTTGAGAACAAGGTGCTTAAAGTTTAGTTAGAAACATACCAGTCAGACCATCTTTGAATGTAAGCTGTTATTAACCATAGAGAAGAGAGTCTATTAATATTGAAGAGGGGGAAATGAGAGGGAAGGAAGAAAGGAAGAAGAGTCAGAAATAATGCTTTTTAGATACCTAATGTATTTATGTATGGAAAAGATAGGCATGTGAGAATTGCAGAAGAACTGCAGAGTAAAGAAATAGATAATGTGATTGAAGATCAGTATTGCCATTGAAGTAATGGTTAAGACATTCCATTTCCAGTCTTTGGGAGATGTTTGTGTCGCCATCCCTTGCGGATTTGGGTTGAGTGACAAGGTATATCATGATGCATTTTGTGAGAAATGGATGCTCCCTGGAAGATGACTACTTTATCAGTTATTGTCAGTGTGAGCTCATTCTTGTGAACAGCCATTTTTTTAGTTTTACCTATATAGGCAACCACGAGGATATTTTTTGTGCACAGAGTGAAGCATATTACATTCCTGGAAAATACAAGTATAAATTCAGGAATGTTGAGGGTTCTGGTCTAAAAGCATTTATTGCAGCTGCATGGAGATGACGGTAAAGATTTAAATTATTTGGGTAAGCATGTGTCAGTGTAACAACTGGTATAATTTGGACCATGGGAAATTTGCTACTGGGGATCTAGCTGGGTTTGAGTGGGGGTAGGGTGACACTTTTCAAAGACTCAGATGAGGAGTTTCAAAAAGACTTTTTTACAATTAAGGTGTTTAATCCAGAATGGAGCTACTTTCAGCTACAGCACTGAAGCAAGACATTATGTGAACACCTGAAGTGAGTAATGACAGAGGATTTTCTCTTCATATAGAGGTAATTCTTTATATGGTGTTCCAGTGGCTCTTTCAACAATGTGATCTCTTTCATTAGAGGACTGCTCTTATTAAACAACAATCCTCCTGAGGTGACTGAAGTGAGCATTCTGAGTAATATAAACCTCAGAGCAAATGCAGTGATACTGGATGGTGTGGTCATGTCAGAGCTTTTGAGGCATGCTTTGGAAAGTCAACTTTTATATAAAATAGACATATTAAATGGCTGATATTCTATGCACATGTTAATAAGTTATTATTTTTGCTAATTATTTTGCAAATCAGATAATTAATGCTGATGTAAGAATATTCCAAGGACAGTCTGAAAAAGTGATGATTACAAAATTCCTGGCACAACTTGAAAAGAAATCCATGCTTTCAGTCAAGATGATGAAGTTGTTGTCTATATTTCTGAGGAATGGCATGGGCTTGGTTAGTGTTATTAAGAAATTCCTCTTGAGAGTGTTTTTTTAAATAATGCCATATTGTGGAGCTATTCTAACATCCATAGGTATTCCCATAGATATTCCTGTAGTCTGTGGGAAATGATGGTTAAAGAAGTTAGTTGTAAGTGAAAATGGAGTGCATAATGTTGGCAGCATCTTTAAAGAAGTACTCTGAACACTAGACTTGGTTTTCTAAACTACTCAAAGCAGGTTGGGCATCATCATTGTATTATTAATATGCAAGCTAGTACCTTCAGGGGCAGCCAGCAAAGGACTGCTGTATCGCAACTTTTATCCTGTAGTCTGTTCCACTGTTTTACTTCTGGACATATTCTGTCTTTCTCAATTTCCTGTCATATTTAATTGCCAAAAAAATTAGTTTATGTCAGATTAAAGTTTATTAGATATTTTCAGCCATTCTAATCTTAATGAATTCCAAAATATAATTGTGACAACATGACACATCCACTCAAATTAAAAGCCAATTGTTAATTATTTTTCAACGTCATGCTACCAAAATACTGCTTAAAGTAACTGTTAAAGTAGCATGTGCAAAAAAGTACTTATGAAAACGTTTTGGTACATGCACATGTTCACAAATGTAGTATGTGGGATAATTTCTGGAATTTATTGTTCTGTTCCATGCTTTCATAGATCATAGAATCATAGAATGGTTTGGGTTGGAAAGTTCCAACCCCCAAGATATCATAAGGAATTTATCTGTGTGGTAATCCTTACTCTAAAACATAAATGCTACTTTTAGCTCTTTGAAAGAAATAGATCTTAAAAAAGAAAAAAAAAATCCCAGTCATAGAATCATAGAATCATAGAATAGTTAGGGTTGGAAAGGACCTTAAGATCATCTAGTTCCAATCCCCCTGCCAGGGGCAGGGACACCTCACACTAAACCATGTCACCCAAGGCCTCATCCAACCTGGCCTTGAACACTGCCAAGGATGGAGCACTCAGAACTTCCCTGGGCAACCCATTCCAGTGCCTCACCACGCTTTCAGTAAAGAATTTCTTACTTATATCCAATCTAAACTTCCCTGTTTAAGTTCGAATCCTTTACCCCTTGTCCTGTCACTACAGTCCCTGATGAATAGCCCCTCCCCAGCATCCTTGTAGGCCCCCTTCAGATACTGGAAGGCTGCTATGAGGTCTCCACGCAGCCTTCTCTTCTCCAGGCTGAACAGCCCCAACTTCCTCAGCCTATCTTCATACGGGAGGTGCTCCAGTCCCCTGATCATCCTCGTGGCCCTCCTCTGGACTTATTCCAACAGTTCCATGTCCTTTTTATGTTGAGGACACCAGAACTGTACACAATACTCCAAGTGAGGCCTCACGAGAGCATAGTAGAGGAGCACGATCACCTCCTTTGACCTGCTGGTCACGCTGCTTTTGATGCAGCCCAGGATACAGTTGGCTTTCTGGGCTGCGAGCACACACTGAAGCCGGCTCATGTTCATTTTCTCATTGACCAACACCCCCAAGTCCTTCTCTGCAGGGCTGTTCTGAATCTCTTCTCTGCCCAACCTGTAGCAGTGCCTGGGATTGCTCTGACCCAGGTGTAGGACCTTGCACTTGGCATGGTTAAACTTCATAAGGTTGGCATCAGCCCAACCTTATGAAGTTTAACCATGCCAAGTGCAAGTCACCTAAACCCAAATTTCAAGGATACAGTAAAAGATTAATATTTCTGATTTGTCTTACTTCCTCTCTGATTTTCAATAATTGAGTAGATCTCAGTGTATTGAGGCTTGTTCAATATACTGAGATCAAATCAGATCTTGGTTGTATTCAGGCTCTAACTGCTTAGCATTGCATAACATACTATTACGTATATCTCTTTATAACTTTCCCTGAAGTCTGTTGGGAGACATTTGTACCTACTTTTCTTTGTGATAATTCTAAGGTCACTATTGGTCAACAGAAAGGTATTGGTGTAGGGAAAAAACAAAAACAACCCAGCAATCTTCTTTTTAACGTGTATTGTTAATTTCAGCATATTTCAATTAGTCAGTAGTGCATACTATTGTCAACACAGAATCTAGCTTTCATATGAGGAACACAAACATAAATCTTATGGACTGTATAATGCCTCAGATTTTCCTTAAATGTAAGGAAATAATTGTGTTTCCCACTAGGCAACAGTGGAAGAACAGGGGGTGGGGGAGAAGAAAACAATCTAGCTGGAGTTCAAACACCTGGGTTTAACAAACAAACAAAAGAAGATCACAAGTATGGAAACAGCCTCCTGAGATTCCAAAATTCTCTTTTAAAGCAAGTTGGAGTGATTTTGAATACCGATTCATTTTATTTAATTTCACAGCTTTGAAGATTGTAACCCTGATCTACTGGTTTTGTTGTCTATTTTGTAGAATGTTTATCCTGCATTCATATATTAATAGCATTTGCTATTCTTCAAGCATTTATGCTCACGGTAAATCAGACAAAATTTAGTCATTTTCTCAGACAAATGCCTGTGGCGTGAGCACTTTTTCCAAATATGGCCAAATTTCTATATTTTTTACACGTAGAATGTTATCACAGACTATTTTAGTAACAATAGATAGATTTTTGTGGGGTCAAAATTTCTTGTAGCAAGCGTAAAAAAGCTTTTGATGTTCAAATTAAAACAAGATGTCTATGGTATATAGTATATGGTATATAGTAATAGGACAAGGGGCAATGGGTTTAAACTGAAACAGGGGACGTTCAGGTTGGATATAAGGAAGAAGTTCTTTACTGGGGAGGGGGGTGTTGGCAAGGCAGTGGAACAGGTTGCCTAGCGAAGTGATAAAAGCTCCATCCATGGCAGTGTTGGACAGAACCTTGCACGACATGGTCTAGTGTAAGGCACCCCTGCCCATGGCAGGGAGGTTGGAACTAGATGATCTTAAGGTCCTTCCTAACCCTAACTATTCTGTGATTCCATGGCAAGAAATCTAATACTTTATACGTTGAACTGTATTTCACTGTGAACTCGGTTCCTAAGAGTTTGCATAAATAAGATACTTCCTTGAGGGCAGGCACAGAGGAAAAAAACTTGGATCATAATATTTCTTGCAGAGAGGGGCCTTTGCACACATTGTTGTTTTTTTCTGTGCTCTATCTTTTGTATGTAAACTAAGGGCAATCAAGGTGTGACATAGTAACACCAACAGTGGATGAAATGATTCACAAACTCCGAGAGTTCGAAGACAATCTCACCCCTTCCATCATCTCAGCTGTGGAAAAACTGTCCCAGGATGTCAAACAATTGAGGGACAATCTATCTGATTTATCCAGCTCCTCACGTGTACCAACATACGTCTCAGCTGTTAACAAAAGACATCCTATTGTTTAAGACAGAAGATACAGAAGGCAAACACCACGGGCCACCCTATGGTTTTACCTGCGGGATCATGGAGAAGACATGACGAAGTGGGATGGAAAACCTACTTCAGCTTTGGAGGAACGGCTGCATGAATTGAAAATAGGAACAAGGGTCAAGACTAATCATCCCATGAGATCTGCGGCTTCAGTCTCTGGTGAGCAGGTTCCCAGATGGAGCGGAAGAGCTGATTTTACTCCAGCTCCTGTGATAACGAAGAATAATCCCTTTCAACACGACTTAGGTGTCCAACGTTGTGATGACTGTTAGAGGGACCCTGCCTCCAGCCAGGTGGAGGTAGGGGACAATCGGATTTACTGGACTGTGTGGGTCAGATGGCCTGGCACATCAGTCCCACAGAAGTATAAAGTTCTCGTAGATACCGGTGCACAGTGTACCCTGATGCCGTCAAGCTGTCAAGGGGTGGAATCCATCTATATCTCTGGAGTGACAGGAGGATCCCAAGAGTTGACTGTACTGGAGGCTGAGATCAGCCTGACTGGAAGGAAATGGCAAAAGCATCCCATTGTGACTGGTCCAGAGGCTCCATGCATCCTCGGCATAGATTACCTCAGGAGAGGGTACTTCAAAGACCCAAAAGGGTACCGATGGGCTTTTGGTATTGCTGCTTTGGAGACTGAGGAAAATGAACAGCTGTCCACCTTGCCTGGTCTCTCAGAGGATCCCTCTGTTGTGGGGTTGCTGAAGGTCGAAGAACAAGTGCCAATCGCAACCACAACAGTGCACCGGCGGCAGTATCGCACCAACCAAGACTCCCTGATTCCCATCCATAAGCTGATCCGTAGTCTGGAGAGTCAGGGAGTGATCAGCAGGACCCGCTCACCCTTTAATAGCCCCATATGGCCAGTGCGAAAGTCTAATGGAGAGTGGAGACTAACAGTAGACTATCGTGGCCTGAATGAAGTCACACCACCATTGAGTGCTGCTGTACCGGACATGCTAGAACTTCAGTATGAACTGGAGTCAAAGGCAGCCAAGTGGTATGCCACGATTGATATTGCCAATGCATTCTTCTCAATTCCTTTGGCAGCAGAGTGCAGGCCACAGTTTGCTTTTACTTGGAGGGGCGTCCAGTACACTTGGAACCGACTGCCCCAGGGGTGGAAACACAGCCCTACCATCTGCCATGGACTGATCCAGAATGCACTGGAACAGGGGCAAGCTCCAGAACACCTGCAGTACATTGATGACATTATTGTGTGGGCTGATACAGCGGAAGAAGTCTTTGAGAAAGGGAGGGGAATAATCCAAATCCTGCTGAAAGCTGGTTTTGCCATAAAACGGAGTAAGGTCAAGGGACCTGCACAGGAGATTCAATTTTTGGGAATAAAATGGCAAGATGGACGTCGCCAGATCCCTACAGATGTGATCAACAAAATAATAGCAATGTCTCCACCAACTAATAAGAAAGAAACACAAGCTTTCTTGGGTGCTGTGGGGTTCTGGAGAATGCACATCCCAAATTACAGTTCGATTGTAAGCCCTCTCTATCATGTAACCCGGAAGAAGAATGATTTTAAATGGGGCCCTGAGCAACAACAAGCCTTTGAGCAAATTAAACGTGAGATAGTTCATGCAGTAGCCCTTGGACCAGTCCGGAATGGGCCAGATGTAAAAAATGTACTGTACACCGCAGCTGGGGAGAATGGTCCTACCTGGAGCCTCTGGCAGAAAGCTCCAGGGGAGACTCGAGGTCGACCCCTCGGCTTTTGGAGTCGGGGATACAAAGGATCTGAGGCCAGCTATACCCCAACTGAGAAAGAGATACTGGCAGCCTATGAAGGGGTTCGAGCTGCTTCGGAGGTGATTGACACTGAAGCACAGCTCCTCCTGGCACCCCGGTTGCCCGTTCTGGGCTGGATGTTCAAAGGCAGGGTCTCCTCTACACATCATGCAACTGATGCTACATGGAGTAAATGGGCTGCGCTAATTACACAACGAGCTCGAATAGGAAATCCCAGTCGTCCAGGCATTCTAGAAGTCATCATGGACTGGCCAGAGGGCAAAGATTTTGGAATGTCACCAGAGGAGGAGGTGATGCGTGCTGAAGAGGCCCCACCATATAATAAACTGTCAGAAAGTGAAAAGCAGTATGCCTTGTTTACTGATGGGTCCTGCCGTATTGTGGGAAAGCATCGGAGATGGAAGGCAGCTGTATGGAGTCCTCAACGACAAGTGGCAGAAACTGCTGAAGGGGAGGGTGAATCGAGTCAGTTTGCCGAGGTGAAAGCCATCCAGCTGGCCCTGGACATTGCTGAACGAGAAAAGTGGCCAGTACTTTATCTCTATACTGACTCATGGATGGTGGCAAATGCCCTGTGGGGGTGGTTGCAGCAATGGAAGCAGAGCAACTGGCAACACAGAGGTAAACCCATCTGGGCTGCTGCACTGTGGCAAGATATCGCTGCCCGGGTGCAGAACCTGGTGGTGAAGGTATACCATGTAGACGCCCATGTACCCAAGGGTCGGGCCACTGAGGAACACCAGAACAACCAACAAGTGGACAAAGCTGCTAAGATTGAAGTGGCTCAGATGGACTTAGATGGGCAACATAAAGGTGAATTATTTTTGGCCCGGTGGGCCCATGACACTTCAGGTCATCAAGGCAGAGATGCAACATACAGATGGGCCCGTGATCGAGGGGTGGACTTAACAATGGACACTATTGCCCAGGTTATTCATGAGTGTGAAACATGTGCTGCAATTAAACAAGCCAAACGGTTAAAGCCTCTTTGGTATGGAGGACGATGGCTGAAGTATAAATATGGGGAGGCCTGGCAAATTGACTATATCACACTCCCACCAACCCGCCAAGGCAAGCGCCATGTGCTTACCATGGTGGAAGCAACCACCGGATGGCTGGAAACATACGCTGTGCCCCACGCCACTGCCCGGAACACTATCCTGGGCCTTGAGAACCAGATTTTGTGGTGACATGGCACCCCAGAAAGAATTGAATCAGACAATGGGACTCATTTCCGGAATAACCTTATAGACCACTTGGGCCAAAGAGCATGGCATTGAGTGGGTATATCACATCCCCTACCATGCACCAGCCTCTGGGAAAATCGAACGGTATAATGGGCTGTTAAAAACTACACTGAGAGCAATGGGTGGGGGAACTTTCAAGCATTGGGATACACACTTACCAAAGGCCACCTGGTTGGTCAACACCAGAGGATCTGCCAACAAGGCTGGCCCAGCCCAGTCAGAACTTTTACATATTGTAGAGGGGGACAAAGTTCCTGTGGTGCACATGAAGAATTTGCTGGGGAAGACAGTCTGGGTTATTCCTGCTTCAGGTAAAGGCAAACCCACTCGTGGGATTGCTTTTGCTCAGGGACCCAGATATACTTGGTGGGTAATGCGGGAAGATGGGGAAGTCCGATGCGTACCTCAAGGGGATTTGATTTTAGGGGAAAACAGACAATGAACTCAATTGTACGCTGTTGCCTGCTATAGCCCATCAACTAGAAGTCTGCAGGGCACCAGCGACTGGCTCTTACTTCCCTCCGACCATCATCCCAACAGAGAATGAACTTTGATAGAACCGGACGAGTTCTACAGTAAAGGAATGATCAGCATCAGCAGGCAACCATCCAACACTGCACACAGCTTCTCCTGCCCTGAAAGACTGTTCCAAGAGATGGAGCCCAACATCATGAACCGAATGGACTCAGTAGCTTTATAGGAATTGGTCCGTGCACTAAGCTAACAGTGCACCGAGATGAGAGTGAGGGTATATGGAAAATGTGGGATCTGAGCATGACGTGAATGGTATGGAACAAGGGGTGGATACTGTCCTGGGTTCAGCAGTGGCAGTCAGTTTTTTTTCTCCTTCTTAGTAGTTGTTGCAGCACTGTGTTTTTGACTTTTGGCCTGGGAACAAAAAACTCATAACACTGATGTTTAGACTGACCAAGGACTTTGTGAGTCTCATGCTCTGCCAGGGAGGAGGAGGGGCCGGGAGGAAGCAGGGACAGGACACCTGACCCAGACTGGCCAAGGAGGTGTTCCATACCACAGCACGTCATGCCAGGGGATGGAACTGGGAGCTACCCGGAAGGGCACGTCCCCTTTTCGGTCAGGCTGTCTTTTCCGGCGGGCAGTATCGTATTCTCTTCCCTTGTTATTTCTCTTGTCGTTGTTATTGTTGGTGGCGGCAGTGGTGATTTGTGTTATACCTTAGTTACTGGACTGTCTTTATCTCAACCCGTGGGAGCTGCATTCTTTTGATTCTCCTCCCCGTCCCTCCAGAAGCGGAGGGAAGAAAGGTAGAAAGGTGGGGAGGGGGGCAGTAGACTGCGTGGTTCTGATTTACAGCTTGGGCTTAAACCACGACAAAATCAAAGCTCAAATCAGTGACCATGAAATAAAGCCTGGCCTCAAATTATTCATCAGTTGCTTTAGAAAGCAATTTTATAACATAGACCGGGCGTTGGGGGGTGGGGGGGGTGGGGGGGAAAAATACCATATAGGTAGTATCTGACATTAATTATTGTGAGGGTATTTTTACTGCCCCTGAGTTTGTCGAAGCATTAGGTAGGCTAACAGAAAACAATCTACTCTGTTTGACACTGTTCTGTATGGATTAATAGAAAACTACCAGAGAAATCATTAATGATCATCGTCATAGAATCATCGTAGGATTCTGCATTGGAAGGGACCTCAAGGATCATCTGGTCCAACCTTTCTTGGCAAAAAGCACAGTCTAGACAAGACGTCCCAGCACCCTGTCCAGCCAGATCTTAGAGGTGTCCATTGCTGGGGAGTTCACCATTTTCCTGGGGAGATTATTCCAATGACTGGTTGTCATTATGAAAAATTTTCCAAGGTCCAACCAGATCTCCCTAGGAGTAACTTGTGCCCATTAACCCTCATCTTGTCTATGGGACTCCTTGTAAAAAGTGAGTCTCCATCTTTGTAGCCACCCTTTAAATACAGAAACATGGTGATGAGATCTTCCCTAAGCCTTTTTTATTTCTCATGGCTTATCAAATGCAGTTGTTTCAGCCTTTCCTCATATGGCAGGCTTCCCAGACCCTTGATCATCTCTGTCGCCCTTGGGGGCTGTTAGGAATTACTGAGATAAAAAGATAGACTTACTGAATGAAAATGAATGAGGTCTGCTACATAGCAATTTGAATAAAGAAAAAATATAATTGAGTTAACAATTTGAAAAAAGAATTAATTTGCTTATTCCAGTGATAGTTTTTTCTATTTTCTTATTGCATAAAGCTGGTAGATTTTAAATGTCATTTCTACTTCAGCTGTGGAAGTATAATGTCATTTTAGATGTAGTCTTGGAAACTAGAAGCCTGATAAAATATTTATTTGAACTCAGATGATTGAAACATCAATTTTTTTTCATTGTGAGCTAGATCATGAGGAAAACTTTAATGTATTATAATATTTATTAAGTCCTGAGAAAATTTATTTTTAGCAAAAGGAGTACTCTGAAGTTTCAGAGAAAACTATATACATTCATACACAAGCATAACACATCAGAAGTAAAGGAAGAAATCTGTAAGCTTCAATGGTGGATAAGATATCTTTGGGAATAAAGAATCCATTTTCTTAAAACTGATGATTCTAAACCTAAATCTTTGTCTTAATAATTGCCTATAGGAAATAAGAATTTTGAAGTATGTCTTTAATATGTTTCAGTCATATGTGAAACATACTGTCACTGTACACACCTTACTCATTTTTAAATGATTATTCACTTAGATCTTCCATGATTTAGGTGGGATTATTTTGGATAACTGCATCCATGTTCCTCAGAAATGTACGTGTGATATTCTCATGCTCCTGTGTTGCAAAGTGGAACAGGCCCGGTCACAGCTTTGTTCATGCTAATTGCCCATAATGCAGCAGGAAATTTTTCAGCCTAGGTCTGTAAGCAGCCTTATTCATAGTCATGCAGATATTTATACATACTTTAATATTACCTGGTCTTTGTGATAGCTCTGATTACCAACATTCAAGGAAAATTGATACAAATAGTAGTCAGGATACAGAAGGACTATCAGGATGCTAAAAGATTGACAAGTTAGCTTATGAAAAGATGTGTTGACTTAATTCAAAAAATGCAGTGTGTAAAATGATGTCATTGGTTTCTATGGTACTACCAAAAGGGTAAGCATTGGGTAAGGAAAAGTAACCCATGCATTACCAAAAACTGGGTTTTGAAGGCTTTCCAAATTGGTATTTTTCTTTACAGTCTTTTTGAGCATCTGTAGGTGTGGTGTTGATAAGTGGGGTTCTAAATGTTATTCGCAAGAGCACAAGTTTTTCACTACTCTTAACTCCTGTAACTGTGAACAAGAAACAAAACACAGTGGAAATCAGGGATCCCTACAGAATGAATACAGTGATGTTACTGTTTATTTCCCTAATGTTATAAACCTACAGTCTGGACAAAATCTGTGCAAGAAGCAGAATTCTTGGGGGTTTTTTTGTAATGCAAGAAATGGAGCATAAGTTTGGCTTTCATGATAATACCAATTTTAAGCAGCTGCCCACAGAATTTCTGAAATAATGCAGAGCAATCTGGCATAACTTGAGGGAAAAATGTGTCTTGCATGCCTATATAGTTTATAATATGATCGAACTATTGTTCAAATTTTCTATCATATGGTTATCTTTAGGGTTACAGTCCATTCTTTTAAAAGGTATTCATACAAAAAAAAACAAGGACAAATATCTCAAATTACAGTAGACCAGTAGAAAGAAAAATGTGCCTAATTATTCACTGAGAGTCTTTTTACAGAAAGTATGGTGTATGTAACACAATGCTCTGTAAAAATCTTGGTTCACAATTTTCATTTACACTTCAATGACTACTTGACATGTAATACAAAAGTGGTTTTGCTGCATCTCAAGTTAATAGTGCTTTTGGGGTTTTTGTTTTGGTTGGTTTTGGGTTTGTTTGTTTTTTTTTTTTTTTCATTCTAATAAAGACTAATAAAAATCTGGTCCCAATCTTATTCTGCAGCTAGTCATAAAAAATACAGAAGTGGAAAATTCAGATTCTGGCCCAAACCAGCTTTACCTCAAAATAAATAAGGCAGCAATAATGCAATGAGTTGGGACTCATAAAAGAACTATCATTACTTGCATGAGTTAGTAATAAAGAGACCAGCTAAGAGAAGGAAAGGAAAGACAGTAAGAGGTAAAAGTCCACAGATATCCACAGAGGGGGGTTGAATAATTAGCCATTAGCACATGACAGAAATCTGTGTTAAAGAGATAGAAATTCTGATGAATGTCCACTCATACTTGAAGAATTCTTTCTTCTGCTGAAAGTCATTTCTGGCTTCTTGCTGACTGCATTTCTATTTTCAGACTTTGCACCAGTATATGAAGAGGCATGTTCTGGACCTTATGCCTTCCCTAAATTATGTAAGAGGCATCATGTCTGAATATATCTATTATTCATTATTGATGCTGGACACTCAAGAGATGACATCACATTCAGAACCCTAGCTAAGAGGGTAAGAGTTCAATATGGCCTATTTATAAGTGCAGAAAGCAAAATTAAAAGAGGAAAACAACTGGCAGACTGATTAGAAAACTAAGCAACAGTGACTACAGCTTGAAGGCTTATAATTTGTATCAAGAACAATAATGTTTAGTATTGCTGTATCAGAAGGTAGTCACTTGGATGTGTGTTTAGGGATGTCCCAGCAATTTTGATTAGAATAATTTTAATAACTCTAAGTAATTCATAAGGACAAAACATTAAGCTGAGTCCACTTAATTGCAATGAAATCAGTCAGTATGTGCACTCCCTAGTGCCAGATGTGCATCTAATCAACTCTGTTCTCATTCATTGAGTTCAAAATCTTGTTTCCATTCAGTGTTTTCTCTTTGCTATGGTACATTTCAGAAAATTAGTTAAAGGACTGGAAGAAATGTAAACAAATGCATCTATTTTAAACACAGAATTAAAAAAACCCAACCCTTTAGAATCAGGTGTTATGCTTATTGAATTTGTCCATCTATTTCGTCATTCTTCCTACAGATGAAGAAACAATGATACATGGCCACTTCGAAGGCTTGTGGAAGGTTGAGTGCTAGAGGTAAAACAGAAGGTAAAGGTAGAGCTAGAGGAAAACAAAGGTAAGGCAGAGAAGGCTAAGCGGTATAGGAAAAGACAACATGAAGGATGAAGTATCCAAAGTTGGGATTTAAAAACCATCAACAGAAGAAGAGCAGCTGAGTGTAAGCTAAAAAAATTAACTGGATAAATAGAAAAGCAAACATTTAATGCTAAGTGGCTCCGATCAGAGATGGTGTTGGTGAATGGAAAATTAAAACAATGATGCATACACAATACAAGTTCATGTTTTCATTTTATACTGAAGGTTCATTTGCTTAATTCTTGCACATCCTTAGAAGTCTACTTCTATAAGTAAGAAATAAAATGTCCTCTGAGAGCAGATAAGGAAAAGAAGCAGCTGATGCTGTATATGCTGTGACCAATTTCAAAAGAAGTCCATTAACAGGGAGATTAAAAGAAAAGCATTTTTTTTGTCAAATGTTAAGAAGAACTGCTTATATAAAGCTCCTCATTTTAAACAGCAGAACCTTTACAGGTGCTTAAAATTACCAGCTAAAGCAAAGCAGACATGAGAAATAAAGAACTGCTTAAGAAATATATTTCTACAAAAAAATAAAGATACTTTACAAATATTCATGAAAGGTATCAAGCTTTTTAGGAAATCATGCCTGGATTCTTGTCTAAATCTACAGATTTGAAGACAGAAGTGACACAGTTATATTGTTATGTTACTCCAGAATGAGATACTGTGCTAATGTAAAAAACTACTTACACCTAAAGAAATATTATTATACTTTTTTCTCCAGGTCACTCTATTACATATTAAAGATCTCTTTTAAATATGGAGTCAACTTTGGGATTTCTCTAATACCAGAAATGAAGATTTTCCCTTTAATTAGTTTCTGTAACAAATTGTCAAGAACATGATCAAACAGCTGTCACAGTCTTATTTTGACAATTATTCAGATGTGGCGTTATTAGTCATCTTAGGAATTGTATAACAGTAATAAACAGTGAGTGATCTTGTCTCACTGGTAATTGTGCTGCTGAAGGGCTGGCCTACCCAGTAAAGACAAAGAGTAAAAGATGGGATCTTGTGTTAATGTCTGGGAGTATAAGGAGTCTGGAGGCCGAAGTTGGCTGTGAGAGCCTGTCTGTTGGCAGTGGCTATGAGTGCCTTTGCAGCCATGATTATTGTAAGATTTTCTTACAAACTTTAGAAGTCTATTTTCCTTTGCTTCTAAAGGTCTTGAGAGGGCATAACAGCATAGAATCATAGAATCATAGAATAGTTAGGGTTGGAAAGGACCTTGAGATCATCTAGTTCCAATCCCCCTGCCAGGGGCAGGGACACCTCACACTAAACCATGCCACCCAAGGCCTCATCCAACCTGGCCTTGAACACCGCCAAGGGTGGAGCATTCACAGCCTCCCTGAGCAACCCATTCCAGTGCCTCACCACCCTCTCAGTAAAGAATTTCTTCCTTATATCCAATCTAAACTTATATCCAATCTAAACAGCAGGACAAAGGAAGAAACTCTGAGTAGTTACTGGTTTTTATGCCTGACTGTTCCTCATCACAAAAGCTCTTCTTAAGAATCAGTTCTGCTTTGTACCCTTAGAGTTTTACTAAATCCAAATGTATTTTCTTCAGGTTAACATAGTAATACAGCAAGAATGCCATGTGTAAACTCTATCTTCAGATCTTCAGCAGGTTGCTGACAGTCCTAACCTCACACAGTCATTTTCATTTTAGCTGGCCAAAACTTCCAGTGGGAACTCAACTCACATATGTGCATAAATCCATGGAACAGAAGATTTTGCACCTTGTGACCTCTTGGGATTGTTATTCGCCTTCTTGACAACTGGTGGTTTTTCCATTTTGTCTTTCTTAATATTCTGTAGCACAAAAGACAATTTTATGTCTATACCTTTACTTCTCTAGGGATTTCTTCAGTGTCTGTTTCTTGGCAGGCTCTCTGAAGGCAGAAAGCACCTTTAGCCATTGATACATTTAGACATTGGAATGCCACTACAGAAGCTTTTGCAGAGGGGTTTTTGACTTTGCAGTACCATGAACACAGCAAGATCTGTTAAAACCCAGAGAACTATGAAAAATACTGCAGCAACTAATATCCAGAAAAACCCACGCAAATTAAATATACGTCAAGAAACCTACTAACACAAACAACTTACTATTGTGACTTCTGTCAGGGGCATAAGTTGGGCCAACATACAGTTTGAACTACAAACAAGCACTCAAATTATAAATGTTATATAATGGAAATATAATGTATGATAAGATAACATATATAAACAGCACAGGGAAATACTTTTGTTAGGCCATAATAGATACTGAGAATTCAGATGCAACATTTACTGAGGGAATTGTTTGAAAATATGTAATTCATGGGAAAAACACTGTTGAACTCCTTTATATTTATGATAGTAACTGAAATATAAATACAGAATTGCCCACACAGTGTCTGACATATCATAATGCATTTACTGTATACTGTGGAAGAGCCTGTAATATTTTGTTGGCTTGTTTGGCTATAAATCCAGTGACAGCATTTATTTTGAAGAAAAATCTTCTTCAGGGGAAGTCACAGACTGTATAGATTTCACCCATCATGTGCCTGACATTCAAAAAGAATTGCAGCTGTTGTCAGAAAATATTATTTGCCTTGTAAATCCTATTTGTTAAAAAATATGGGGGTAGGGCGTATAATGCTAGTTTATTGCCAAATGTGTCGCTTTCCAGTAATGTCACAGGATCTGAACTGATTAGCCTGTAGGCTGATCTTTCTTGGGAAAAAACAAACTGGGCTGTTCAATGGGCTGGGGAAAGAAGGTTTTAGACACGAAGGAAAGCGAATTCTTCCTGTGTGGCACTTGGGGACATGCTTTAGTGGTGGACTTGGCAATGCTGGGTTAATGGTTGGACTCAATGATCTTAAAGGTCTTTTCCAACCTAAAAGATTCTATGATGATTCTGTCATTGACCACTAAAACTGACTGGTTTCTTAACATTCTGGAAAACAGATCATGGAAATTGCCTTCTTACTTGGATGATCAGTACATTGATAGTAGCAGATACAGATCATATTTGTTCTTCTAAAAGCCATGTAGAGAAGGGAGGACTATTGAGTCCTCTGAAACATTAGCCCCTTTTATACCTCACTTTCTGGGGAAAGAAAGAGAGGAAGTTTGGGACTGGATGCATAAATGTTGTGATAAGAAGGAAAATACAGTGGGAAAGAATACTGGGGGGTTAGCAGACTTCTTTCTTAAAAAAAACAAAAAAAAAAAATTCATCTAGAAGTTAGAAACCAGATCTTTGAGTACTTGGAGATACTGTTTCAGTAAACCTAAACTTCAGTTCACACTAAGTGTATAAAGTGTCTTCCTCAGCGTTGCAGGGGTATTGACAGAGAGAGAATTGTCATAATGCGATAGAGAAAAGCATTCAGTGCATCAGATAAAGAGCTCATTATAAATCAACATAGTTTGCTGGCCTTTTTAAAAAATATGTTTTCCCTAGGAAAACTGTATTTTTTGGATGTTATTTGGGATTATACTGAGTTTCTTAAGATATTTTTAAGTAATTCAAGGTATTTTCAGTGAAAAGTATGGCATAGTATTTAATTCTTCTTCTATTTATATATAA
This sequence comes from Psittacula echo, assembly GCF_963264785.1. Classification (NCBI taxonomy): domain Eukaryota; kingdom Metazoa; phylum Chordata; class Aves; order Psittaciformes; family Psittacidae; genus Psittacula; species Psittacula echo. Next base: position 83,721,187 of record NC_137737.1, on the reverse strand, counting down.
AAGTGGTTTTCTACATGGATTTAACAGAAAAGTTAGTATAGATGTAAACAGAGACTCCTTCAATTATTCCACAAAGGAAGATTTCAAAATCATGCACATAGCACAACTCCACTGTAAATCAGATTGAAAAGAATATGTGTTCTATTCCATATCTTCCTATATCTATTTACTTCTGTTTCGGTCATAGTATAGGAGATCCAGAAATGAGTTTTTGTCAAACTTTCACCAATCAAGAAATGTACTTTTCAAAATCTCAACCTTTGTGAATACTGCATTGCACTAGTTAATTGGAATAGTCTCAATAAGGAATTGCAGGTACTTTCAGGGAAAAAGGCATCAGAATACAGCCACAGGCATCTTTTTCTTTCTCCTTTGGTAAGGGAAAATCTTTGGGATCACTTATCCTAAGAAGGAAGTCTAAAACGCAACAAATAAATCAACACTTGTAAAAGATGTTTAAATTTCACTACTGTTTCACAGAGAAATTAATTTTGTAATCAGATTTTTTTTTTTTCTTGAAGCCTAACATTAATGAAGAAGAACATTTCACTTATGGCTTAGTCTTTCAGTTCTTAAAACTCGCTAAGTATTTTTAGTATTGAGATTAATATCTTGCATATCATTATGCTAGTATGTCATGTGAGAAGGTAAAAATACTCTATTTTGTGTGCAGTTATGATGGTGATTCGCTAAGCTGATCAGATACAATGCATTCTACTATAAGAATACTTAGCTAGGAAGGCTAGTTAGGAAGTGTGGTTAGCTAGTAAGTATAGCTGTAATATGGAGTATGAATTTTCAAACTTCTTTTGAGTTTCTTTGTGATTATCAACTTCAGTTTTCTAGCAGAAGGGGGGACATGCAAATATAAAATGCCAGTAACATTTCTTCAAGACATAGCATTTTGCTTTATTGCCAGTAAGAATACAAGTCTTCTGTCAGATTGGTTACCTGCAGCCTGTTAAAAAGTATTGCTTATCATGCATACATATCTTCTAATTCCTTTTCTTTTTATATCTGGATTGTCCAAGAAAATTGGATTCCTTGAATATTATTGCACTGCTCTAGTAAGAATTTTCTGCTTCTCCAAGTCTGACAGATAGACTGCATTTTCTACAGTAAATTTCTGCTTCCTTATATCCATTACTGTGGTTTCCTGTGACAAAATCTTTTTCAATTTTTGTGTAAATTATCAAATTTTAAATATATGTACAGGATATAATTTATAAGAAACTAAATAGTTATGTTTCCAAATGAATGTTTGACAGTGAATACTTATGTCCTTTTTAAAAGAGCTACGATTATCATTCTAGCTGTCAGAAATTCTGGTTCACAGCAAATGCATAGAAGTTTTTCATATCAAACAAACAAAAAGTAGTAATAATTGTAGGGAGATAGAATTTCAAACCTGAAGCTTTTTCCAAAGAACTGATGAGTGATGGAAATAAGAAATTAAATTTCCAGGTGAATTTAAACTTCAAACAAATGTTGGAGTTCAGTAACATATCATCAGGCACTCCTCCTTATTCTGACACCTTGCTGAAAGCTGTTGTCATTGGTAGGGGCTCCCTGAGTGTTTGCATATATATGTAAGTTTTAGGGAGTTTATGCTGGTTTTTGAAGACTTTTAAGCAGTCTGCAGTGAGTCAGGATAGGCAAAACAGTTAAATCTCATATTAAACCCCTGATAGGACCAGAAAACAAAAGTAGGAAACAATTCTCTAGCTTTAACCAGAGCTAGGAATAGAAAATTAAATCTTAATGTAATTAATTAAAATCTTAATGTAAATTAATTAATAAATAAATTTAATAAAAATATATTTTATATATTTATATATTTATATATTATATATTATATTTATTACATATAATATATAATATATATTATATAAATATATATTTTTATATACATTATATATTATATATTATATAATTATACATTATATATTTATATTATTTATATATATTATTATATATACATATATATAAAAATAATATTTTAATAAAAAATTTTAATTGTAATTAAAATCTTAATGTAAATAATGTGTGGTCAGACAAAAACTTTAAAAGAAGAGAAAAATCCAAAACTTCCTCTTACAACTGCTGTGAGAAGTAAGTCGTTTGGGTGAACTGATGAATCTGTGGTGACAGCAAAAAATTACTGAAGTATGTAACCATAATAATTATAAATGAAATTGTAAATGAAACCCACTTCCATGCTCAGATCTAGTGCAAATGGTTGAAATATTTTAAATATGATAATTTACATATGTCTAAACAAAGTCTGAATTTAGCACCACTGAAATGGCAGTATCTTCCAGGTACTGCAGTGTAAGGCATGCACAGCTACATATGAAGCAACATAATTTTGCTTTTTTTTTGATTTACTGTCACACTTTTAGCAAAAACCTTGCTTTGAAATTTCCTCGAAAAGTATGTGATTTTTTAAGCTTTTGGATTTTGGAAAGAATTTGTATTTAAACAGAAAAGGCTTAGATCTTCACTGCTGTGACATGACTGATATGCAGGCTCATGTTTGGTTTTCTCTGCACTGGAACAACAATTTAATTCTTAATGCATTCTTGATGCACCTGTAGGGTACTCTGAATGTAGTTATTTTTGAATTGTTTTTATCGGTATACCTGAGGAGGAGCTCTGCCTTTCTCACCTTCTTGGGTAAAATGTTAGAGCCTATGGGAGCTCGCCATACCTACAAAGGATCTTAGGTATGCTGCTCTGCTGCATCATTTGAGCAAACCTGAACTTTGAAGATGATGGGCATTAACTAGAAGCAGAGTTGTTGAAAAAGTCCTTGGCGATTTTAGAAATACTAGGTCTGGATTGCAGAATACTCCTGTACAAATGCATCACTTTCTTTTAAAATGCCTTGTATAAAGCTACCTTTCCATACAAGACAGGTTCTTCTTAATTTTACTTGTGCATTCATTGCATACAAAGCTAGATTTTTTTAAAAAATGAAAACTTCTCTGCATCTTTTTATTTCTAATAGAAAAAGATCCCGATATTCAATTTTATGAAAAAATGTTGAATGCTTTATAATGAATTCATATTCTGACTGTGACTCCCATATTGAGGGTCAATGGGTATTGTACAGTAAAACTTTGACTTCCACATCTCTTTGCTATTTATTTTTTTTTTTTCATTAAGTAACTTCTTTATCTGTGAGAAGATAAATGTGGCCACTGGAATTTTTCTATTAAAAAAAATAATAAAGTAAAACAAAAATTTATTAGAAAACTGTTTAAAAATACAGACAGTCCCTGTTCTCACTGGAAATATGAGAAATTCAAGGTAAAAAACGTGGTTTTGTGACACAGCACTAGCAACAGAATGTGAATCTGAGAAAATATCATTACTCATCAAATAGGAAATGCAGAGAACATTCTTGTATATAGCAGAAGGATTTTGTAGTAGTATACCTAACTTTGCTGTGATATCACCCATAACATTGAATTATATTTTATAGGAGTTTATGTAGATTTAATGAACAATATTTATACCCAAAAGTCAAAAGCTTGTGTCCTTTCTCTGCTTATAGTTATTTTCCTAGGTGCAAGAAAAGGCATTGAAGATAGATTGAGTTGGAAGATTAGCTTAACAAAGGAGAATCTGAATGATACATCTATTCTTATTCCATTTTTCCCACTGCTATTCTTTATTCCAAGACAAGTTTATCTTCCAGTGAAGCAAAATTGACTAGGGTGTAATGATAAATTTATATCATTCATGAAGTTTCTCCATGGCTGTTATATGCAATTTGACATGAAGTAGAAAATCTTAGAAGACATACCTGATACACTGCTGGGAATTTCAAATGTAGGCTTGTAGGAAGGGTCTGATGCCAAAAACAATGTAAGGCCTTTTGTGGCATTCACATCTAAAAATCATGTTGGAAAAGAAATAAGAACAACTCTTTCATTGATTAAGTAGGTCTAGACGGCATTTTATGGACTTTTAATGCACACTTCGGGAATTGTCCAGTGTTCCTCATTGGTTAAGTTTTACTATGACAAACAGTGTGTTTCTGGTTTTCCTTTCCTTTTCTTTTCTTTTTTAATTTCTTCCCCACCCCCCCCACCCCCCCTCCTTTTTTCAGTCAATCCTGATCTTTGGAGAGATATTGCTCCTTGAATTTATGTAGTGTTCTTAATTCCTAGTAATGTAGGTTTTCTGCCTCTGCTATCTAGGAATATTTGATTGTGTTGACTTTTTTGTCTAATAGATTGAAGTGTATTTCTCTTACCCAATTAAAGTTACTTAATTGAAGATGCTTTGTGCACTCTTTCTATAATAATTTATTTGGGATTGTATTTAACTCTTTTATAAGATGCCATCACCATTTAATGTCAGGACACTAAAGCTTGAAAGAAGAAAACATTGTAGTATTTTAAAAGGAATGATTAAACTCTAGTTATTGTGCTGTCAGGGAACTGAGATACCAGCATTTTGATGTGTAGTGATGAGCATTATGTTGTGGTCTGAATGGTGCTCTAAAGCCATCCAAATGACTAATTTAATAGTGATAATTTGTAAGGAAAAGAGAAGGAGAAGTTATACATAAAAATGTAGGAAAATCAAAGAGATTATGCTGCACAAAATGTGTGAAGATGAAGTTCAGCTTGTCCAGGCACTCGTTCAGTGCCGAAAAAAGAAATCTATAAACTGAATAACATTTCAAAGTAAGACTTAAGCAAGACTTATATGATTTTTAACTATTTATTATGGTCCATCGCTTTAGGGTGAATTCCATCCTTGCACACACACTACAAATCCAGTGTTCATTTTTGTCTGCAAGAAGCATTCTGAGACCTTATATTCCTTATGTAGTATAGTAAGACACAGATGGATGCATAATTGAAAGCTCTCATTCCTGAAACACAAAGGAAGGTTTAAAAGCATAGGTTCAAATCCTCACCACAGTGTATCCAACGTGACTCTAATCACTATTTGACTCAGTACAACTTCATCAGGATATAAAAATCAGACAGGCACATCATCTTTGCTGCAGGTTTTTTTCTTGGTATTTATGGAATTTTACTAGTATGATGTTGTTTGTGCTCTGGCTCATGTTTCTATATGAATTCTTTATGGTGTATGCACCTTGAATGTAATTGCTTCAGTTTGCTTTTCTGAAGCACCACTTCTTTTTCCCTTGTAAGTTTATATCAACCCAGGTGTTGAATACCCACAGGCAAGGAACCAGACTTCCTACATAATTATAACATAGTATTATACAGATTAGTTCTTTCACAAGAACTGTGCATTTTCTATGTATGGAAAGGTTTTCAAAAAGCTGGAAAACACTGTTTCTGTTTTTTGAGGAGTTAGGTGGAAGGCAGATACTTATTTTCAAAGGTAATAAAGATCATACATTGTTATCACATCAAATTTATGAGTACAATTGAATACAGTTGATAGCAGGATTTTGCCAAATTTACTGAAGTGCTTTATCTTTACATGTACTCTTGTAGCAAAAATCTATGGCAGCTTATACTTTGGCATAGCAGCCAACCTTTCTGGTTTCATCATCTTGAGAAATACAACCCTTGGACAGATGCAATCATACAAAATTCAATAAAGTGAGTCCATGTGTGCAGTCTAATAGACTATATGCTTGTGCCCTACTGTATGAGGCAGCAAGCTTTCTTTTTGTGCTATAGTCCCTGCCTACTACTTCTCAGTGCTTATACTCTAAAGAAGCAGCACAGCCATTTCCATTTCAGTACTGCTCCAGCAACCTGCCGAGTCAGAGCACGCTGCTGCTATTTCTCACTGCATTGTGCCTGTTTGGATTTCAGTGCCTTCTCTGAACACCCACTTCAATCTTAACGTCATCAGCAAGGTCAACTTTCATTTTCTAACTCACGTTCCTGTGGTTCATAGCCTCTTGGAGAGCTAAACATGCCTACAAATTCTTACAGCTGCTTTTGCCTCAGATCCTCTGAGACATAAAAGCAAAACTGAAAATTCAGCTTCTGGAGATCTATGCTCAAGCAACAGAAGAAGCCTTTTGCTGGGGTGATTATTCTAAAGAACCCTAATGTCTTTGGGAATATCAGCTCCAAGAATCTTAACAAAAGACATTTTCCTCTTTGCCTTCTCTGGATATCACCAGTAGTAATTAAGACTCCCTATCACTATGCATCTCTCTTTGAGTCTCCCTCAGCTCTTCAAGCTCAGTCTGAAATCCTTTCTGGTGCTACTATACCTTGTTAAGTTTTAGACAATGTTCTGCAAAATCAGAACCTTCCACCTCTCCATCGGCACTAGTTCACCAAGCAGCAACTTTGGCTGCCTTATCATCATTTCACTTAGCTCCATATTAAGATAGTCTTCAAGTTCACTATCAGGTCATCCCTTCCTGAAGCCTGTGAGAGATCACAGATGCTTAGGTCTAGGTATGCCATCACATTTCCACAGCCATGTGTGTAATCCAAACAATCGCAGATGCTATTGATTGAGGTTCTCCCTTGTTTCCTTTCATTGTCCGTCTGTACCAGTTTTCTTGTATGTAATGAGAAGACAATGGTGATGGTGAATAATCTCTCTTGCTTAAAAATGCTCATTTATTTTATCTTCTTATTGTGGTTTAAGTGCTGAACCCAGGACACTTTTTGACTCTGTGCTGCCTCCAGACTTCCTTCTCCTGATATGTTTTAGAACTTAAAACATATGTCAAAAAGAAATGTCAAAGCTTTTCAAGTGGCAATTTTCTCCTGCCTAAATAGGAAGAGAGAACACATGCTGAATTTGTGCAAAATTAATGTCTGCATTTGTGAATTCTGACACACATCTTTCCAGCAGTGCAAGAAAAAAACTCTAAAGGCTACACATTTTCATGAAAACACTAAAATGTCACACCCTGCTTATATTCTCCGGGACTTACTTTGCTGTGCTGAAGGCCTCTCTCTGAGATGCTGAACCAAGAGTCCTTTACCAAACAGGTCAGATTTTTGGAGGGGCATATTCATGGTCTCTACTGAGGCCACCATCTGCTATGTTTTACTCTGTAGTTAACTAAAGTAAAACAGTGCTTTGCAACCTGATCTATTTTGCCCAGTTACCATAGGGCTGGCTTGGATGCAACAAGTATAAGCACATATTTATATGTATTACATGAAAAAAAAAAATGGTTAACTAGTGAGCAAATGTGAATAACTAGTTTCTTGTGGGAAGCAGTGGTATATTTTAGCATTAAACTATGCAGTAGTACTGTTGATTGCACTCCTGAAGCAATATCTACTCTTTAAAAATTCATGAAATTGACTCCTGAATGCTTAATATAAAGTTATATTTTACTTCATCACCAAGGTAGCCTGAAAACTATTTTCTTTATGCTAGGCTTACAGTTATGATTTTGAGTGGTGCAAATCTTTCCATGAAATATTTATTCATCTTTTTGCAGGAGGGCAGGTTAAGATCTGAATTTCTGTTTCTGTCATTCTTCTGAAGTTTCCAATACACTTGTACTGTTTCTGCTTTTAACCTTACTCTTCCTTTTTTGTTTAATGTTTTGTTTTCTAACACCTTTTAAGCAATAATGGAAGCAATAAATGTGTACAGGTTTTATAAAAAAAATTTAAAAAATATAAATTCCTATTGTTTATTTCCAGTTTAAAAACAGCAGATGAACATATCAATAAAACAAACCTGGAAAAAATCTTAAAATAAGCAAAATATTGACATTACAAAATTCAGTTTCATGGATAGTGTGGATGCAATTATTGACACATAGTTTTTTGATATATTCAGGGAAAGTGGGTAACAACTTTGCATTTTAATGTATGGAGCTGCAAAATAAAGCAAAGACAGTCCTGGAAAATAAAAATGTGCCTGTTTTATACATGCAGAAAAGATTAGTAACAGTAATAACATGGAGGGGGTGCTTTTGTGAGTTTGACATCTTGGCATCATCTCAGAAATTTAAACTAATTTAATAATAAACTTAAAACTGGACTTTTTTCCAGAGGAGAAGGAAAAATTCTTAACAGTAAATGGTCTTCTACTATTAAAACAACAGATTGTAAGACTGTATTTGAGAAGTTAATCAAATAACATCTTAAAAATAAATATAAATCTAGGCATGTCTGATGTAAATCTGGTGATAATACTGACGAGGAGAAAAGTAAAATGTTATTTGCAAGACCTGGTTCAAAAAAAAAAAAAAAATGTTTAAACAAGGCGAGATATAAACAGGACAGCCCAATAGACAGAAACAGGTGCTTTACAAAAGTAAAATCCAAGGCAAGGATAACAAGCCCTCCCTCATGTAATTGTAGATCAAGGCCTAGTAGGCTTCACAGCTGGACCAGGTGAAGATTCTTCCAGCAAGTCTTGAGGGGAACCTATGCATCTGTTCTATTCTGTGGTAAATCTTCAGTCCTGGCTGCCAGTGCCCCAGTGGCTTTTGTTGTTTATAATTACTACTCTTTGCATGATTACAGTGATTATCCTCTTTTAAAGGCAGAGTTTCATGACTAGTTGAAACCATTCTAAAACCTTATTACTTTCATGAATGGGAGTCAGTCCATTTATTGCAGCAGCTCTGTGTTTTTACTGCCACAGCGAATCCTACGGGCTCATTGGTCTGAATAAGGAGTAACCCTACCAGAAAAGAAAGAAACCAAGGGCAGTTTTCAGAGGACAACTAAAACAATCCAAGCCATCTGTTAATGATAAAAAGAAAACCATATATTAAAAAGATCTTTTATGATTCAGAATATTTTCAGGACTAAACTGGCACTGCAGTTGCACTTGTTAAAACAAAATATAACCAGGAAATAATCTACATCACTTAAGTAGAATTTCGATTTAGAATTTAGCTTTTCTGTATATCCAGTTACATTTGAGATACCTAAAATAGTAATTAATAGCTTAGAAAGAGTTCCTCTAACAAGCAAAATATTTAAGTTGAAACAAAATTCTCTTATGGATCTTTTATTTCTATTCAGTAGAGTTAAGACTTGGAATTGTTCTTCAAGTTTGTACAATAACTTGCAACTCATATTTTTAAGAGGAAGATATTTTCAAATCTCTCTGAGAGCTTTTTTGGGATATATTTTTTTCCACACATAGCCTACTTTTTTCAGACAAAGCTGTTTATCACAGTCTGACAAAAAGCAGATGTATAGTAATTTGTAAATATGTAACTTTTGTTGCATTTAACAGACTAAAATGTTATTGTACTTAAATTCATCTAATCATAGCTTTTAAGTCTGATGACGTCTGGCAAGGAATTCCATATGGTCTCAAAAGAAATATTTCCTAGATGCAGACACATTAGGGAAGCATTTTAATTATGTGGCTGAGTTCGCTTATTCTCCCAGTATAGTAATAGTAAATCTGATTTACTCAAATCTACAGTTAGCAAATGCCACTGCCATTACACAAGAAATATGATGACTACATTTCTGCTTCAGACCTAGACAGTGTTTAAGAAATTCAATATCTCCTTAACATCTTTTCCGAAGTAGGTGGTTGACAAGTCCACATAAGAATTTGTCTTGCTCCATATATCTGTACATCAGGCTGAAGGATGTTGAGATTCATAGAGAGGTTAGAGAAGTCTTCATGTCTTAATGATCATTAATGCCTGCTTGAAACCCTGAATCTGTCCTTTGAGCTCTGGTTTAGTGGAAAGCTCTTCTTGGCACTATTATATAGTCTGTTTGCAGGGATAGTTTCTGTCCATGCATCTGTTGGTGAAAGATAATAATGTTTGAATGCATTAGTTTGTTTGTTTGTTTGCTTGTTTGCTTGTTTGTTTGTTTATTAAATGTATTTAGGATCCTACCATGGGACTCCCATCATATCAAAGAATTGCAATTGCTACTGAGGGCTAATTTAGATCTAGTGTGACTGTGGTTTGTGGCTCCTGAAGAGTTAATGAGAGAACATCAGAACTATTCTCTATTATTTAGATAACAACTAACCTTTATAAATTCATGAGCTGAAAATTGCTCTGCACAAATTCACAATATCCTATTTTTCATTCAGCACTGTTTCCATTTTCCAGTGCCCTGTCTGACTTTGCTCTTAGGTTGGGAAGTAGCATGATGCATTGTAGTTTCTCGCTACTTGTGTGGTGAGGGATGGAAGCACTAGTTCCCTCCGAACTAGGGCTGAGACATAGAGCATTCACGGAATGCGGGTCATCAACGATTTATTGCGCAGTTAGAATTCCTTATATTTGCCGCCCAAGCACCTCCCCAGGGTCAGCTGGTTCCTGTCCCTCCTAGCAGCTTCCCGTCCCTCCTAGCAACTTCCCGTCCATGCACCAATCCCTACAATGCATCATTTATGCTGCCTTCCACATTTATTGACTGATGGCCTCCTTTGCTGTCAATCATTTAATTGCATTTTGACAAAAATAATGTGAAAAATTTAGTTACTAATACAACTGAACTGCATTCATCTGTAAAGAAGTGCTTGAGACAGAAATCAGAAAGAATGGTTAGCTAAGGTCTACTAGTTATGACAAAGACCTAAACTGAAGTCAAATGTTAGTGTCCAATTGATAGTGACAAATATAGTTTCCTTATTTGATTGGAAAAAAGCATATTATCAATAATTATTCAGGGGTTTTTTTGTTTTGGTTTTTTTTTGAAAGTGGATCAGTTTGACAGCATGGGATCTACAGCTCTATGGAAAAGATACTCATATTGTATGATCAGATGACAGAACTGTCTAATTGCCTATCTCTTGCTTACATCCAGAAGTGCTGTATTCAAACATCAACTAACCCACGGTAGATACATGTCAGAGAGCATGTGGACTATAATGGATCAAATATGTTCCCTAGCGAGAGTGGGTTTGTGGGGGTGGTGTCATAGGCAACACTAGTCAGTACCATTACAGCCTTCTGGTTCCTGATAAAGACATCAGAGGATACACCATTGAAGTTAGAATTCACACTTTTAAAAATGTTAGTATTTAATTATTTAGATTCAAATACTACATTCCTCAGGAAGATAAACCTCCTGTGAAATTCAAAGGTAATTGTGCTAGCATCAGGTCTAGAGAATCTGTGCCAGAGACTTTTAAGAAAGGCAGTTTGAGAATTACAATAATTTGAGCTTTCTCATTTCATTAAATGTTTTAAGTGGTTTATAACATTCAAATCACCAAGAATGAAAGTTAAATCTTAAATCAATATCACTGCATGAGAAGCATGACAAAAAGGTAGAAGTGGGAATGTCAGTATTTTCTTCAGTGTGAGAACAGTGCTGATAACACCAATGTTTTTAGTTGTTGCTAAGTAATGCTTAATCCAATCAAGGACTTTTCAGTCTCACGCTCTGCCAGTGAGGAGGGGCACAAGAAGCCAGGAGGAAACAGAGACAGGACACCTGACCCAAACTAGCCAAAGGGGTATTCCATACCACAGCACGTCATGCCCAGTATATAAACTAGGGGGAGTCATCTAGAAGGGCAGATCACTGCTTGGGTTGGGCTGGGTATCAGTCAGGGAGTGATGAACACTTGTACTGTGAATCACTAAGGTTTCTTGAGTTTTCTTCCTCTCTCTCTTTTTGCTATTACTATTATTATTATTGCATTTCATTTTATTTCAGTTATTAAACCATTCTTATCCCAACCTGCAGATTTTACCTTCTTCCAATTCTCCTCCACATCCTACTGGAGTGGGGTAGGGGGAGTAAGCAAGTTTGGCATTAGTTACCAACAGGGATTAGACCATGACAGTGTGAAACAACCCAATCTTATGCCCTCTGCACATAAGTCTCACAATCAAATTTAACTTTGTTGAATCCCCATAAATTTTTGAAGAGCATATATGTGGGGTCCAAATGCTTTGTACCTTTCCTAAGGAAAAGGGACCAACAGTGGGTTTTGAAAGCACATAAAATCTCTTGTATTGCATGTGACATTAATTCACAAAATATTCCACCTCCACATGCTGCCTATATTTTAAAGTATGAGTCATTTCAGTTATACAACAAAAAAATGTTGTAACATTGTTAATAACTTAACAGCACATTATCTTTTAACAAAGAAAAGGAAGGGGGGACAAAAGTGTCATGATCTCTTACCCTCACCGTTCTCTAAGCAAATCCATCTGAACTTGTCAGAAGCATATACTTTAAATATGCAAAACAGAGAAAACTTGGGGTGAGAGGGAAATCTATTAAGTCTGAGGAAGGAAGGGGTGCTAGGAGAAAAAGCTTTAGAAAAAGAGGACAGATATACAGGAGAAAAATAAGTATAAATTTCTTTTGAAGAATTCAACATTGGATATTTTAAGATTTTAGATTGTGAAATCACTCTCTTAATCGTTCCTCATTCTTGACTGCTATATTTCTTTATTTCTCCCCAAAGAATAGTGATTTGACATATATTTTAATAAAATTTAAGTTTCTACCAGTTTGTAGTCTAATATAGATTTGTTTACAATGTTTCATTTTGGTGACTTGTAGAAGAATATATTTATAGAGGATCCGTTATTGCAGCTTAATGTAAGATCCATTGTGAGAAAGTGGCAGACTGGAATAACAGGGGCATATATGCTCCTGAAATATAAAAATGGCTAAGCTTATGTCTCCTCAGCAACAGTTCCTGCTGGTGCATGCAGAGTGGGGAAATTGGTGATATAGTCAGGTTACCACAGGCTTCCTTTTCTCTGTTGTACCTGCTGAGAGAACTGGTTTTGTACCTCATTCACCTGTATTTGCACATCCTATCATTGTCTCTTTTCAACAGCAACCATTATACATGTCACTCCATTAGGCAGCCCATCTCATTACATTTCCCTGTAGACTTGCTGGGTTCCCATGCATCTGCCATCAGCTATGCTAAGATGCCAACAAAATAGAGGGGGAAATCACAAGAAGGTCACATTTTAAAAAGACACAAAATCCAAACCTCCAGCCATTCCTAACACTTGATTCTGACTTTTAGATATACTGTCTTAGAATTGATGATCAAGGAGAAGACAAAATCCTATCATTATGCAGTTTAAATAGTCATGAATATGCTGCTTAGGGGCTATATTATTCAGAAAATAATGGACCAATGCAACAACTAAGTAGGAGTGATGTCAGTATGTCAAAGAAATGTGAAGAAGAGGTGACCACAGCAAGACACCAGAACCATCTGTTTCTTTTGTTTTGAGTAAAATGAAGTTTATGTGGAAAAAAAGATATCCTATGGGCTTGTTCAAACAGCTAAGCTGTGTCTTTAAAACAGGTAAAACATGGGCTTTACTGGAAAAAGTTAGCATTTAGACAAGCATCAAAAGACTACTGGATGAACAAGGACACTTGAGGTCCTTAAAAGTATCAGAGAGTGTGTTAACAAATGGAAAAGATGGAATTTGTTTACAGCTGACTGATAACAAAAGTGTGGTATTGAAATATGCAGTGTGCATCCAAATAAATAAAATATATTATTAACTGAGAACTGAGGCTGCACAGGCTTAAAAGCTTATCACTGTTGTTGACTATGGCATTTTTCCCCTTACTGGGTGATAATTATCATGTCTATTTTTCCTCCACAAACTGTTTTTCAGTTGTTTACACTGTCAGACTAGTTCTTTTACCAAGCAAGAACAGTAATGAGAGGGTCATATTCACTATCCCAGCTTTTATCATGTTCTCATATAAGAAGTACTGCTCTTTGGACTGTTGGAAGAGGATTGACAGAACAGTTAAAAAAATAGATACACATAGATTACAGTAAATTTATGTATTACCTCACATTTCCACATGAGCTTACAAGAAAATTAAGAAACAGAATTTCAGTGCTTCACTTGTAAGAGTGTGCTGCCTTAGGCTGACAGAAAATTGACATTACTTTTTACTATGCCTACCCATAGAAAATAAATATACCTTTCATAGGAGAGCGCCTGTGATTATGCCAGTATCCTTCAATTTACCTGCAAATCACTTCCCTATCATTGATCTAAAACCTGCTTTTCCTCTTAATGCATCATTTCCCAATGCGTAAAATGGGAATAGTACTGTTCTACAATGCTGGCTTTTTATGTCAAATGTTCAAATAAAAAGGCAATATAGGTAATAAAATTATCTTATATGGGTACATTTTGATGGGGAAAAAGAGATATAAATATGTATATTTTGGAGACATAACTGCCTGCATGCAGCATATGGAAAAACATCAACATGAACCTAGGAAAAAGTTGTTTAGGTGATATATTCAGCTATAACTATGATTAATAGGATGAGGTTTTAAAAAGGAGTATTTAAGGTGACTATCAATAAAAGCTCTCCAAGAATGAGACTAGAGTGTGGTTTACATTCAAACGACACCAACGGAGAAGCATCTTATTAGAGAACTGAATTAAAAACCAGTGAAAACATATTGTAAATTGTAGTGTTGTATTTTTTTGATTGCACGGTAACTGCAAAAATCTCTCTGTAATTGCTCTGTTTTTTCTTTATGTCTCTTTCTCAGAAAGTAGATTTTAAAAACCCAGCAAATGAGATCTGCAGTAACTATTTTCACCTATTACTGGGACAGAATTTGATTAAAAAAAACCCTAAAAGTATTCTCTACTTAAGATACATTTTGAAATTTTTGGGTGTTTCAATCATAACAAAGCAGATTTTTTCTTTAACATAATATTTTAATATAGTATTGGGGTTTATGAAGTTATGAGTGTTACATGAAATTATCTGAGGCTTTCACTGAAATCTTCTCCCTGGAAATCTACAGCAATCTAATCAGCAATTTAATTTTAATGATAGGCAATGTTGTATTTTTACTATTCAGTGAAACCATTTATGTGTTACAAAGAGGAAGGAAAAACATCTAGAATAAAGAAACTACAAATCTTATAGGTAGAATCCTCATTTATTTAGTAAACTTTATATGAGTTTCCCAGAGTTCTTCACAGATAAATCATAGAAAACTACAGGAAGGAAAAGTAGTCCATCTCAAAACCATTTTGAAAAGATGTGAAGATGTATTGTCATTGTGGTTAATAAAAATGTTCCAAAAATGAACGCAGTGAATATTTGCTGGAAGTAAGTTGTATACCCAGGATGCCAGCAGAGAAATGCTACTTCAGATTATTATTTTCCTTTTTTCTGAAGAAACCCATCACAGACTATGTATAAAACCTGAGACAAAAATAAATCATAAATGTATCTGAAAGCAAAATAATAGTGATAACAAAATATGAAAATGATGCAAGAAAAATTTGGCATTTTGTGAAAATCATGGTACCTTTTTTGTCCTCTTAACAGCTCTGGAAAGTATGTTATCTGGCTTCACATAACTGCAACTTTATTTTTGGTTTTTGTTTTAAATCTCAGTTTCTTAACATTGAACAGAAGTACAGGTGTAAGAATCCTGCTTCCAAAAAGAAGATACAGTTTAGATACTGTGTACTTAACGACAAATGGTAACAAGAAATAGAAGTGCCCTTCTTCAGCAGGAAGTTGGAGGGGAGAGACCATTTTACTGTGTCCAGTATCATACAAATGCATATGTTCTCCATTGGCAAGTAGGAGATGTGTGTATACTGTAGATAAATTGTAACTCTTAACAGAAAAAATCCCCACCCCATTTTCAGAGATTAGAGTGATTGAACTGAATGACCTTAGAGTCTGGAGAGATTCTTCCAGAGCTTTTTCAGGTACTTAATTAATCAGTCTCCTCATCAAGCCATCAAAGCCATTGCTGCTGAGGAACAGCACTTATAGGTTCGTAGTTTGAGATCAAAGAAGCAGCCCCAGCTGGAACTGGAGAAGGAAAGCATCAGGTGGGCAAAGAGCAAAGGATGCCAATCAGGATTCTGCCTTGCTGAAAGTTGCTTATCTGCTGTCTTGTACCAAGGAAATGCCTCTTTAAGGAGAGGCTTTATTGAAAGCAAGAGGCAGATTGCCATGATAGGCAATTGTCACCAGAAAAAAAAAAAATAGCAAACTAGGTTTGTGACTGCAGAGAGAATTTCATGGTGACTTGCTTGCCAAGCACACAAATGTGTCAGACCTGGTGAGATGTCTCTACCAGCTGCTTAGAAACAACAGACAAGATCTGTAGCTGGTGTGCAGTAGAATAAAAAATAGCAGAGAGAAAGGCAGGAAAGAGATTGGGTGGGGGAGTGGAATTTAGGCTTTTAAGAATACCATACGCACGGAACTAGTGTTGTTTGCAGTGCTCTAATTCCTGTGGGACCAAAGAAGGAGGAAGAGACATGAACTTTTAATACTGGACTGAGAAGCCAATAGAAAGGATTCAGATGCATCAAAAGCTGGGAACACTTCTAGCATAATGTATGGTCACACAGAAGAGATACGCTTTGTCTGGATAAGTGGGCCAAGCTGCTAGCACTTAACGTCAAGGAAATTCAGACTGAGCTTTTCAGTGAAAGGAGAAAGCTGACCAGTACAGAACTGCTTAGAGCTGAAGATGTCATACCTATTAAGGATGATGTCATGGATTTTTTTTTTTTTTATCTGAAGGGTAGAGCACAGAATGGTATTAGTCTAACACAGAGATTTAAATAGGATGCTGAGAAGAGAACCAAACCTGTATGTTAACACTAGAAAGTCTAATTTGTCAGATTAAGGAACATGAAACAGCAGACATAACAGAATCTTGGTGGAAAGAGAAACAGAAATCTGTTAGGCATCATTGAGTGGAATAAAATTAGCAACAACAATGACAAAATGAACAACTCTTCAGGATCAAAAGATATGCACAAGAGAGTTCTCATTCTTCTGGTACTTGAAATACTTGGTAGATATGAAGCTACCGTTTAAATTGATCGCAGGTGACATTCAAAGAAATGCAGGGTCCATAAGCCTAATATCTCAACAGGGTGAATTAGTAAAGACTATAATAAAATATATATTAATAAGCATACGTATAAACCTGACTATATACTGCAGGAGAGCCAGTAGAATTTTGTAGGGAAATCCTGCCTCATAATCATACTGCAGTTTTTTGAATATTTAGCACATGGGTAAGGGTATTCTGCCTGATATATCCTACCCTAACTCTCACAAGGATTCTGACACATTTGGTTAAATGATGAAACAGAGGTTAAGAATAAATACTTTTTGCAGTGTAACCATCAGGGCATTCCACACAGATCTGTGCTGGGACTTGTGCAGTTCAAGATATTCACAGGTGACCTGGAACAGCAAGTGATCAGTGAAGTGGCAAAGTTTACTGTTGCTAAGTTATTCAAGACAGTAAAAATGAAGGTAGACTATGACGAATTGCAGAAGGACCTTTAAAAGCTGAATGAGTGGCCAATAAAATGGCAGAGGAAATTCAGTATAAATAAAAGTCAAGTCCTGCATATGGAAATGAGCAGACATTCACATACAAGATGATGAGCCCTGAACTGGTCATTATCACTCAGGAAAAAAAAATTTGGGTTAAAATAAATGGTTCTACGGAAATGTCTGCTTAGTAGTGGTTAAAAAGGCAAATCAAAGCTAAAAAATATTTAAAAACAGGGAAAAAAATAATAAACCAAGGAACATTGTGTCTCATTGTATAATTGGCGTCGCCTCTCTCTCATATGTTTGAAACAGAATCTATGAAAACTAGAAAAGGTAGAGAAAGAGAACAAGCATTATCAAATGTATGGAACTGCTTCTTTGTATGAAAAAATGAAATAAGGCTTTCAGGCTTGGAACAAAATGATGAAAGAATGAGGCTAAGATATAGAGCTAATAGATAATAGATAATAGATATTAGATATCTATATATATATCTCTATATATCTATATATATATATAGATATATAGAGATATATATATATATAGATAATAGATAATAGAGCTCTTTAAAAAAGAGTGCCTGGGACAGGTTGGATAAGGATTGATAGACCATTGTAAATATAAAATTGTCCAAAATAAAAGAAGGGATAAATCAAGTTAGCAGGAGTCAATTTCTAAACAATTTTAGGGAAATAGTTCACACAGAAGAACTGTAGGCTGGTGGAACTGCTTCAAAGGATGTTAGAAACACTGAAACGAGCAGGGTCTGAAGGGCAGGCTGGGAAAACTCTTGAAATAGGAGTCCAAAGACATCTACTAAATACATATATACCATCTCTACCTCCAGAACTGAAAGTCATTGGAAAGAATATTAGGCAGAATTGTCACAGGCACTTCTCAACTTTTTATTCTTCCTTAGATTTCTATTTATGACATGTTTTATTTCAGAAACAATAGAAACAGCCATTTTGTGTGACTCAGGAAGGCCTTTACTGTATATATCCACTATTCTTGATTCTTCCAATTACAGGCACTGCCTACATCTATACTGGTAAATAAAACAAGATTAAGGGTAGAGACCAAAAGGCATGGCCCCACTCTTTATACATGTGTTACAACTTCTCTCTGATCCTTACGTGATGCTAAAAGCATAACAATATTTATGATGTTTTCATTTTCTATTCAGAGTTCCTGGCAGTTTTTTTACAGCCTAAGTCTCATTTTCACAGACTGAATTGAAAAGATGTCTGTATGCCCTCATTTATGATGCAAGTATGTTGAGGAGTGCTTTATAGTGTGAAGCCTGGTGAGGAGTGTGGGAGGTGTAGACAGCCACACCTGGTGCAGTGTTGACCGTTCTGCCTGTTGGAGTCAGTCCCAAGGATGCACAGTATGGTATCATTCTTCCAAGTCACTTCGGATGCTCACAGCCAAGTAGTGTGGCAGCAGGTGATGCGGACAACAGCAGCCTGGTGCTTGAGCATCAGCCCTCTCACTACAGAGACAGATGATGTGTGGTCTAACAGAAACAGACAGTGGTAGGCACACAGCTTTTTCCTGAAACCAAGCTTATGATTGAGTGACAAATGGTGCTTGACCCAGAAAGGATTTGGACTGTACCAGTAAGGAGTTTGATCACTCAGATAATTTTGCTATGTACTATTTTTTTGGAAGCACAGTCCATGTTGTGTCCATGAAGAGAAATATAGGCTTCTCCTATACCAATTGTTCCTGGAGAGCTGCTTAATACAAGATTTTATTTCCACCTCAGTGATGGCAACATTAATCTTCGTAGCTATGGACTATATATACAGCAAGAATAATAATTATGAAAAATAATTTCTCTTCATATTTACTATACTTCTTATCTCTTAACTTATAATCCACCACTCATTATTCAAGGCTGCTAAATCAAAAGGTTCTGAAGGTCAGAATGCCTCTAGTACCTCTACTTTTTTTTGGGAAAAATCACTGCTTTCACCAATATTTTACTAATTTATGCCTCTAACGCTACCTAACTACTGCTTTTTTCCATTTCAGATTGCTGTTCACGTCAGGTGTGTTTGAACACTTGTTAATACAACCGCATCATGTTTTCCTGGTACTAATAAACCACAGGCTTAGTGGTGCTTTATTCTTACACAGAGAGTAAGGATACAGATACACATGACTCACTTAAACTAAATATTTTTATGTTTAGCCAACACTGTGTTCTTCAAAAGCAAACATCAAACTCTTGCAAAATTGTCAGTGAAAAGACACAGTATTTCCTTCTCCTGCTATTTATTGATACACTTGGTACTTGAGTACTTAACAGCAGCCTCTATTACCCTTAGTGGCTACTTTTTTCAGGATTTGAGATTTCTTCTCAGGCATGAATCATGCTTGTTAAACTTGGTAAAACAATTCTCTTCAACCAAAAGGACACTGTTGCCTAGACTGTCATCAACAGATAATAAAGGTGTTTATAAAGGCATACTTCTTTTAAAAACATCTTCTAGTCTGTTGTTAATTACAGATTGTCTGCAGAGAAGTTACACATAGGAGCTGTAGAAATTTTTACTTACTCTTTTTTTGCTTCCGTAAAGCTGACAATGTTCTGCAGGATGAACACAGTTCTGCTCCACAGTTAGAAGTGCTGAGTTAAGTCTACTTCATAATCTTTTACTGATTAGGACTCAGTGGAAGATCCATGCAATAATTCAGTTGAATTAGTGTATTTCACTGATTAAAGACTTCTGTCTAGAAAATAATTCTCCTCCAAAGTTATTATATTGATGTGACTTAACAAAAATAGCTTAATACTGTGATGAACTCTATTGAAAGAAATATATAATGATTTGTTACTTATGTCAAGCTAAAAGAGTAATTTATTAACATTATATGCTGATGAATCACTATTTATCTAGTTAATTTGTCTAAAAATTGTTAATTTATTTGGCTTTTTGATCTTTTTAACTGACCAAACTATGGGGGATAAAAGAAAAGGAAGCCTTTTCATAAGTCACTAATCTTTTGATATTGGTTTTATACTAATTGTCATGAAAACATTTAACATTCATGTAAGCGTGCAGTAATATGACATCTTGCATTTTATGGGAATGCTTCAATATTTTATCATTAATCACCGTGTCGTTTACACACAATAATAATTTAAAAAAGAGAAGGAAAGGCAGGGTTTTCAGTGGTCAGCAAAACTCAGATAAGGCCTAGTTTGAGTCTAGAGAAGGCTGACCATTTCAGGTGTTAGGTCAGCCTGAACCTATACTATCACTTAGGGCTTTCAAGAAAGTCATTCACTTCAAGTTAGATTTTTTCATAAGAATAGATTTCTAAGAATAGTCACACACGTATTGGCGGAGTGGAGCAAGGGAGGGTAGGGTTTTTTTGCGTTGTTTTTATTTTGGTTTGGTTTTAACACAAAACATGTGCAAATGCTTTTTTACACCTGCATCCAGTTTCCATATAGACCTGAATTCAGCATTGAAAACAAAACAAGGAAGGGAAAGGCAATGTTTGGTGGAAAATCAGAGCTGCTTACCTGAGCAATCCACATTCAGATTCAGTAATCTGATCTCAAAACTGCATGACCATGAAACTACAGAAGGAGTGGAATCCTGGCCCCAAGCAGAGGGGTTGGAACCATTCAATGGTTCAGTTCAGTACTGGATCATACACCTACATTTCTCTTAATCATGTATAAAGGTTTTTTTGCTGAATATTTAGTGAGTGCAGTGTGGGTTTTGTACAAACAGAACCTAAACCTCTGTAGTGTTTCCATATTTGTAAGTGGACAAAGTTTGTTACATTTTGGTTTATTTCATGAGTGAGGTGCCTAAGCCTTGGTGCCTTTACACTGTTAGACAGAGAGTGGTCCATAACATGGTGAAAGATGACATACAAATATCTCTGCAGTACTGCAATTCTAAATTTATGGCATGACAGGTAACAACAGAATTAGTGGTGACCATTGATGTTAAAACGTATGATATCACTGTTACTGAACTTGTACCCTGTTCCTTTGCATGTCCTGCCCAAATTGTTACCATCTTCGTCATCTGTCATTGCAACATCCTCTGACTTCCTCCGTTATCTTTTTTTCTGGAATAGCCTCAGAGTTGTCTGCACAGCCACCCCACTGCTGCTGCACAGCAGCACTCTTTAATGAAGAAATATCATTCTCTTTCCTCTGCACAGTAGTGACTTTTCCACTCCCAAGAAGATTGTTGAAACATCAGATAGCAGCAATATGTGGAAAATAGATAGGTTGGGAAACCTTCTATTGTGCCAAGTTGCATTGCAGTAATTTCCAGGTGAGTTTAAAGCACAAGGTCAAATTCACATTATCATCTTATAAAGTTTTCAATAAATCTCAGGGCCCTGTTGCTCAAATCCTGCAGTAATATTGCAGAATTATTTATAGTATCAATTTTTTAGAAGATCTAATTCTTTTTTTTAATGAGCCCTTTGGGTCATTAAAAAGTGACGAGGTGGGACATGGTAAGTTGAGTGTCTGAAAGTGAGTGTGAAAATGCTTCTTTAAATAATACAGAAACAAAATTAATACAGGATTAGAGCCTACACTTGTGGACACTTATAGATCAGATGCACTACTACCCATATTTTTTTTTGTTTTATCTGCTTATGCTACAGAAAAACTGTCTGACTGAGGTAAAGTGATACAGGATATTGCAGAATAGTACTTCTGTTATTTCTGTTTCTTACTTTGTAGAATGCCTAAAAGAAAGAGTTAAGTCCTTTGAGTCATATAGAAACACATTGTAATTTAATATATACCTTTATCTCATAGTGAAATGCCAAAAAAATGAAACAAAACAACAACCCAGAAACAAACGCTCTCAGATTTGCAACAGCATTCAGGTGAAACCCGTGGAACTTTCATGATGCCTGCTGAAGTAGCTGAAGAATTAACCAAAAAATATATATCAAAATAAAGGAGTATTTTTCTACCACTAACAAGAAAACCATGAAGAGTCTTGCTACAACACTCTCAAGACACCTAATTTTTTACTAGTTCAAAAATAATTAACAATGAATAATTTGCTGTTTCAAAGACGGCATGTGTGAGTGTCAAAACATCCACTGATAATAAACTTGGTTGTGTTAAAGGCATGTAAACATTGTTTATCTTTGCTAGATATGAATAATTCATAAGTAATCAAGAACTTTTCAAAAATCAGTTTACGGATCACAGATTTCTTTTAAATATTTTCAAAAAAATGTGTGCATTCTATGCGAATTGACTCTGTGTTCTGAAAACTGCTCTTCTAAAGCTTAAAGGTGTTCTGAAGGACTCTACATAAAGCATCTGAAATGACAGTGAAAACCTGATATGAAATTATGGCCTTTACAGAGCTTTCTATGCTTCACTTGCACTCAGAATTCACAGGATTTACGTAGAACAAAATGTCCAATGCATCAAGTTCATTTCAGTTTTGAAGGTTTACTGCTGCCTGTAATTCATGACTATAACCAGATGCTTCCCACTTCTCTCAGCACTGCAGCTGAGGTGTCTACCAGAAGCAGCCAAAATCCAAGGTTAGCAATTAATATGAAAATTGGTTGTCTTTTGGGCGTTGTCTTTGTTTCAATTTGAATCAAACAAACAGGAGAAATTTTTAAAATTTCTTGTGACTCCAGATGGAATACTTTAATTAGTCACTGAAATTAAAATAATTTCAACAAATAAACACGTCAAGAAATTTCTAGCAATCGAGAAGCTAAAAAAAGTAGTAAATGTGAATTTCCCTGAATATATATGAAGTTTTCTGGGATATTGACTCTAGTAACCTTCCAACATGCCAATCTAGAGCAATAGACCTTGGGGGAAAATTTATGCCAATCTTAGAAGCAAATGATATGTGAGGTTCCATCATTTTGGCAAAGAGACTGAATTTTTTCCCGTCCTCACCCACCCTTTAATAAAAGACTCCCACAGCTGCAGTACATTACTGCAGCCTATCTCCCACCTTGTTACTGCTGGTGAGTAGAAATGAGGTTTCTCTTTGATCTGCATCCCACTGCAACTGAGACACAAATTAACGCTAAAGACAGCACACTGAACAGCTTGTGAGTTTTGTGACCTAACAAAGTGGTTTATGTCCGAAAACTTCAGATGTTCCCTATCACAACATGATTTAATGCATTTCTTCATGTAGCAGGAAGGAAAGTGCTGAATACTTCTATAGGAGAAGCCTGGAAACTAAGAGGTATGGCTTTGTGAGTTTCAGAGCCCTCTGG
The DNA here is from genome assembly GCF_963264785.1 of Psittacula echo. Lineage (NCBI taxonomy): Eukaryota > Metazoa > Chordata > Aves > Psittaciformes > Psittacidae > Psittacula > Psittacula echo. The sequence continues at coordinate 83,697,689 of NC_137737.1, read as the reverse complement.
AGTTGCAGGCTCTGCAGCTGGTAGGTACTGCACATAACATCTGTATCTCAGACACATGAATCCTGAAATCCTGTGCTTTGAGGCAAATGCAGAAGGTTGCGAAGGTTGCTCACTCACTCCAGCTGTGCTCCAGCCTTATGGGTGTTAAACTTGGAAGTGTTGGTGCTCTGGAAGATGTGTCTCCATTTTAGCATTCAAACATACCATGCTAACAGATTGTGGAGGAGTGGGATTATTTTCACAGACAAGACCTACTTATCTACACAGCAATGGGGCAGACTGATGTCCTCCTAGCTCCAGAGAGAACAAAGAGAAAGACTCTTCCCCCTCCTATTACTTATACCAGAAAATTTCCTCTCAGTTCTACTTGCTCTTCATGGGGTTTATCTCTGTACATTGTGTGAAATATACAGGAGAATGGACAAAAGTATTATTCTCAGGGAACAGTTCTTCAATTAATTTAGGAATTCACTACAGTTACACACAATTACATTACTTAGTTGTATAATTACTACTACAGTGTTAATTTAGGGCAAGTTATTGTGGATAATATTGCTCGATATGATTTTTTTTTTTTTTATTTGTGCTTATTGCTGAGAACTCTCCATAACTTTTCTTATGTTAATAAATTGCAGAGAAATGGTGTTGGAGTGGTACTGGAATTGCTTAGTAGTTTCTCAGAGAGCATATTTTTTCCTTATTTGTTGGGGGGGGGGGGTTATGAAGTGAAAAAAGGAATTTAATGGATCTTAACATGATGATAGGTGACCTGTCACTCATCTTTCAACTGCAAGAGCAGTGGCTCTTGAATCTCTTACTCTTCAACACTTTGGCACAATATTGTAAGTAGTTTTTCTTTTTTCCCCTCTAAGGAGCAATCTATTCAGTGACATGAGACTTCAAGAGGATGAGACTTCAAAAGGAAAGGCTATAAAAGGTATCCTTTATGCAGAGGAAGAGTTAGAGCTTGCTGTGATTTTTTTATAGTAAACAGTAAGGAAGTACTGTCACACTCACTTCATGTCATATTAAATGTAGTAGGAGTGAGGAAATAAGGAATGGCAAATCAAGGAACTGATTGCAGCAGAAGTTTGAATTCTGAAAAGCCATACTTTTTCATCCATACTGAGAAAATTGAGGCTGTTCAGCTTGGAGAAGAGAAGGCTGTGTGGAGACCTTATAGCAGCCTTCCAATATCTGAAGGGAGCCTGCAAGGATAGTGGAGATGGACTCTTCATCAGGGACTGTAGCAATAGGACAAAGGGTAATGAGAAGGAACACTAGTCCTGAAATCACTGCAGGAATTAAAAACTGAATTATCTGTAACACAACTTACAGTTCATCAGGAAGTATTTAACACAAATTTGAAATGTACTTTATTCTAAAAATATCAATTTGTAGTTTTCAAGCTACTCTATTTAACTACAAATTGACTCTGAAATGTATAGATTTCTGAGAAAAGTAATGCCTTTTCCTCTCTGGTGTATATTCAAAGTGAACTAGAGCAAATATTTTATAGAAACCAATATTGCAATTGGAGCCTTATATTTTTAACTGGTTTGTCAATTTACCTTATTGTACTTTTCATTTGTAGTTACTGCTCGATTGATTCATATTCACATTTATGTTACTTAAGAAACTGCGCATTCATACAGCATGTTGATGAGGTTTCTTCTCCCTGCATCCAGCACAAAGACACTGAAAGCAAGGCAGTCAATGTTATGAATGGTTTGTCCAACTGGAATTTAAGCATTGTTTGAGCAATTGATTTTAGAGTGAATTCTGTGTTGGTTGCAACAGCCTCTTTTAAGGGAAATGTTATGTTATTTTGCATAAAATATATATATTAGCATAAATTCTAGACACGGTTGTGCTTAAGATTACCCCATACTAATTCATAGTCTACTATTATGATAAGTAGTAGTGGGTTTGTAAATATTCACATAAATGTATTTAAGCTACTAGTAAAGCCAAGTGTTTCACTTTGAATGTATAATTATTTCAGTTGCTGGCTATTACATTATAAAAATTATTAAGAATATGCTTGCTGTATCAAAAAATGTGTTAGCTCATTTTTTTCAGACATTCTATTAGAAATCTGTGCTATTTTATATGATTATTTTTGTTTCCCCTGTAACAAGTGATATAAATATCCACAAAGAAGGTTTAGATACAACACAAGAAAGTAAATAAAATAAAAAGGAAATATATCATTCTAATACTCAGTCCCAGTCACGCTATGTCTTAGAGTTGTTCTTAAATAACATAGGGGAAACAGAGAGCACTGAGAATTTAAGAACAGGGTTAGGGTATCCCAACTCCCAGGGTTTCCAGTATAAATTCTCCCTCTTTTTCGGAGCTGTTACCTTATCTGACATAAGAGGAGAGAGAACTTGGTGTCATCTCCTATTGATAGGTGGTCGGCTATATATAGTTGCTTATGCATACCTCCTGTGCTCAAAGTATAGTGAACTCACAATGGTTTTAGTGCAGGGTAGTACAGTACCTATAAATAAATTCAAAAATAAAATTCTTTGTTACTTCGCTGCAAGCTGTCCCACTTTGAGTAATTAAATATTAGCTTACACAGAGATAGAGAGAAAACAGTTATATTTTAGGGCTCAGCTGTAAGATAGGCAATTTTTAGAGCTTTAAAGCCAAAAGAAAATTTTCCAGTGGTTGTTTTGGAGTTCTGTTTGGTTTTTGTTCAGGTTTTTTTCTTTGTTTTCCTTGGTTTTGTTGGTGTGGGTGGGTTGTGGGTTTTGGGTTTTTTGTTGTTTTTTTTTTTTTTGTCTTTTTCTTTATCTGGGTCTCCCAGAAAACTGTCCAGTGCTGGAATCTTTAAGTAAAAGAAGATGATCATTTTACACTATTTAGAGTCTTTTAGGACCAAATAAATCTTCTGAATTAATCCCTACAGGGAAGATAAACAAAGTATTGACTGACAGGAAGAGAAAAGTGGTGGAGCAGATGACACATATAACATATGATAGGTATACACAGTATGTCATGGTCTTGGCTAGTACTAAATATGTTACTAATAGCAATAACCACCATTATAAATATTGTAAATGTCTGTTCTATGTTGAAACATATCTTGAAAGCTGTTGCTTGTGTCTTGCCTCCTCTTAGCATGTGGGACTTAAAGTATGGTGGACAAGTGGAGCTATTTATAAAGGAGTTTATGTTTCCTCCAATTTCCAATACAGTAATCAGATTTTTGTAATCAGATTTTATTCAGAAAAATTAAATGAAGACATAGTGGAAGTGAAGACTTCAAAAACAGAGAGAAAACCGAGGCTCTGGTCTCTTGAAAATATAGGTTTGGGTACCAGATGATTAAAGCAGAAAAGATGAAGAGAACGTAAGTTGAAACAAGCAAAATCTAGAATATTTTTTGTCACCACTTGCTTGCTACTCCATGTAGATGCGAATACATGGCATTTTCCAAGGAATCACTATTCATTGTATTTCTACATTTTCTTTTAAAAGGTAAGAGAGAAATGTGCATATTTTATCTCTTCTTTCTAAATATACCACACTGTTTCTCTCATATTTAATGCATGTCACTGAAATGTTCTGCTTCCTGTTAACACCTTATTTTCTGTTTGAAATGTATATGGAGTTTTATGTAATCTTTTCCTTTATAAATTTAATTTTATATTAAGGTATGCAGATCATTTATGCTCTACAAAGAACAATATTTCAAATTGATTTTTTAACTATCCATTTTTTTTATATCTTTTTGAGAAGTGCTATATCTCTCTTTTATTAAATACTGTTGCACTTGATCCTGTTTCTAAGCTTTTCCATTTCTTTCTGACATAGTCAGCCACGATCTCAGCCTCTGCTGTATATGAACTTTTTCACCAAAGCTGAAAACCATGCTGAAAATTTGATGGAGTGGGAAGAGTGAAAGACTGGGCTATAGGTCTTAAGCCTGCTTAACCCAGTGGAAACAGCAGTGATAATCACTGTTAGGAGCACTCTCCTCACTCCTCTGGCAGGTGGGGTAATTCTGTTCTACTGCTGGAATTCTTTCTGCAGTTCTTCATAACCAACAACAAGAAAGCCACTTCTCATTTCCAACTGGAATAAGGTGGGGGGTAGTTTTCATTTGGTTTTACTTTTTTAATTAGAAAGTTCATGAAATGAATTTCAGAAATATTGTGTGGGTATGTCTGCTACACAAAAATAGGTTAGATACATGTGATGTTAATTAGATATGGATATGATAGATGTTTGATTACACTTACGTACAACGAGGGTAGTCATGCTGGCTGACAGAGATTTTTCACCAGTGAGGTGATGGACATTGTTTAAGGCAAGTGGAGCTGTTACAATATCTGAAGATTCCAAGTTCTTCAATTTCCAGTAACAGTTATGTTTCTAATAGGAATCAAGATCAATAACTTTTTCACAGAAGGCATTCAGTGTAGAACTAAAATTAATTACTAAAAATATAATAATTACGGACAATCTTATTTGTGTTCTGGACAGCTAATCAGAAAGATCATGATAAAGGTCAACACTGCTTTTTTGTTCCTTCATTATTTTGAAGGCTCTGGCTGGGACTTGCAGACATATGGGATACATTTTAGCTAGTAGAATCTATACCTTATTCTGCTTGTATCATAACTGGATATAAATTTAGTAATTTCCCCTCCTTTCCTCTCTCTCTTCCTTTCTTGTTTCTTTCCTTCTTCATTTCCTCACTCCCTTGCAGCCTTCCCTTTCTCTCCTTTCTGCACTCTCCCTCTCTTTGCCCCTTCCCTCATTCATTAATTCCCTTCTATTTAGGCTTCCCATAGAGCATTTTTAATATACTTTCCCATACAGCTTTAATTTAATATACCAGTTCTATGCATTGTACAAATTTGCTTGGCCAATACATGGTCTTTCTGTTCTTCTGATAGTGGTGATGTGGGAAAGAAGTGAGTGCTTTTCCCTGTGCCTGCTCAGTTGGAGAACACTGAACTGGAAAGGATTTTCAATTGCTTTTGCCATTAGCAGTAATCACTTTTGCAAATAAAAGCTCACTGAAAATCATCAACTTACCAGGTATTCAATCTGTTTATGTTGACCTCCAGCTCTTATCTTTAGATACATATGTCAAAAATGAATCACAAAGAATCCCAGCTACAAGTACTTTTCCTCCAGAAAGGAGATAATGATTTGCCTGTAAAATTCATTTAGCAGGCCTAACCATCTCAGTAAATTTAGCTTTCCTTGAGAGGAATTGTCAGTTGCAGTCATATAATTTGGGACACTCAGATATAGATTCCAATCTTCTTTTTTTTTATACTATTAATTCTTTTCTTTTTTTTTTATAATGTCAATAAATGGCTACTGTTTAAAAATTAGGTACTTGGTCTTAACATGAGTGAAGGAAAGATAAAGGTGAAATAGACAGAGACTTCTGACGTGAGATTTGAATCTGAAAATATCCTTGCTTGGAGGTATAAAGTCTTGACTTCAGGAATAGGAGGAAATTTAAACTCTAATTTTGAGTAGTACTGTATTTTTTCAGCTGATCCCAGTAACCTCCAAAAATTTGATCTGAAAATTGATATAAGCTGAAACTTAAATAATATTGTAAACAATATATGAACAATAAGTATGATGAGAAAAAAAAATTAAACAAATACATTTAGGCCTTCTATACATGTTAACATCTCATTCTCAATCGATTTGATGGAAACTGGAAAGACCAGTGCCCTCTTTATTTATTGCTATTCTGAAAGAGAAATAAGAAATTGTCTACTGTACTAATTGTGTAATTCTTGCTGTTTCATTGACTTTCCCTTTGCCAGCATGCTTCTGGATATGGTTTTAACACATCAGATCAGTGCTACCACAGGTGGTTTTCAACATTTTAAATTAGTTTTCTGCATTAAGGCCAAATGCAATGTCCTGCACCTGGGTTGGCACAATCCCAAGAACAGCTACAGGCTGGATAAAGAATGGATTGAGAGCAGCCCTGAGGAGAAGGACTTGGTTGATGAGAAGTTCAGCATAAACCAGCAGTGTGCTTTTGGAGCCCAGAAAGCCAGCTGCATGCTGGGCTGCATCAGAAAAAGCATGGCCAGCAGGTCAAGGGAGGTGATCCTGCCCTGCTTTGTGAGACCTCACTTGCAGTAGTGTGTTCAGCCCTGGGGCGTCCCACATGAGGGGAGTGGACCTGCTTGACCAAGTCCAGAAGAGGCCATGAAGATGACGAGGTGGCTGGAGTGGCTGTCTTAAGAAGACAGGCTGAGAAAGTTGGACTTCTTCAGCCTGGAGATGAGAAGGCTCAGACCTTATAGCAGTCTTCCAATACTTAAAGGGGGCAAAAAAGAAATCTGGAGAGGGGCTGTTTACAGGGGCATGAAGCAACAGGACAAGGAGGAATGGCTTTAAGATGATGAGAGGGTAGATTTGATTAGATATTAGAAGAAATTCTTCACCATGAGGGTGATGAGGCACTGACACAGGTTCCCCAGAGAAGCCATGGCTGCCCCATCCCTGAAAGTGTTCAGGGCCAAGTTGGATAGGACTTTGAGCAACCTGGTCTAGTGGAAATGTCCTTGCCTGTGGCAGGGAGGGTTGGAATTAGATGATTTTTCAAGTCCCTTCCAACCCAAACCATTCTTCAATATTTACCTGCCATTTCCAAAAGGGCGTGGGGAGGTTCAAGCAGTAGACATAATGTTGTGTGCCTGCACCCTACAGTGTATACTGAAGCCACAGCTAAATAGATACTACCTCATCACTTGGGTCAGCTATGTCCTCCACTGCAAGGCGTCACTTCAAGGTTATTCTCTGGCAGAACATGCAAACTTCAGCTTTGTCACCAGGTTAAATAATAAGACATGAATTGCTGAAGAACAGAAGGCAATGGAAGGAACAATGACTGCAGAATTGCTTGGTTATATAGCTATATATAGCTTGCTTCTTATTTTTTATAGACTTTTTCAGAAGCCACTTTATCACTACTGCTCCAAGTTTATTTACCTACAAAATAAGATTAATGAGTCTGTAAATCATTCCAATAAGATAAGTCTCCATGTTATTTTCTAACCATTTTCATTATTGATTACCTTACATAAATGACAGCAGTGACAATTTATTTTCAACAACCTAATTCTGTGGAGTATGTAGTTGGTTTGCCTACTGTTGTGTGGGTATTTTTAACTGAACTTAATTTGTTTGTGAGACATGATGCTAAAACAATAACTGCAGAGGTCTGCACAAGGAAAAACAGTATTTTACAAACTGGCAAATGATTTATCAGAATTTGAGCATTTATTCAAATTGGCTATCAAATGTTATTCTGGTCACTAAATTTATTTAGTCCAATTAAAAAATGTCATCATTATATTCTGTAAATTATTGTAACATAAATATTTAATATTGTATTTCTCTGTTATAGAGACACGTAACATTTTGTACACTACCAATTATAATGATGCTTTAAAAAGTAAATAATAAGAATCAGTGAAGTTAAGGCCAACAAATAAAATCACCATAATTAAATCTTTCCCTGAAGATTTGATAGATTAATTTTTTCAATATTTTTTGAACTACTACCACAAATAAACAGACGAGCTACAATGAGCTTGTACAGTGAAAGTTTTCAGCAGGCGTTTTGGAAGAAGTTGAGTTTCAAAGTGTTTTTGCTTAAACACAAGATTTTCCGAGTTATTTAGGTCAGACATTTTTTTCTAAACATTTAAAGATTTGGAAGTATTTCATTGTAACCAAAGTAAGTGCAGTCTCTATAAGAAGACTTGTGCTTTTTTGTATGAAAAGAAACTCTAAATTATCCTAGATGATCTTTGATCGAGTGTACATTCAAGTGAACTGTTGCTTAGCTGTGATTTAGATTAGTTACTCATTAATAAACATATACTACAAATCAGTGCCTGGCAAAATCTTGGAGCAGATTCTCCTGGAAAGCATGCTAAGGTACATGAAATACAACAAGGTCCTTGGTGACAGCCGATATGGCTTCACTAAAGGGAAATCCTGCTTGACCAATCTGGTGGCCTTCTATGATGGGGCTACGGAACTGGTGGACAAGGGTAGAGCAGCTGACGTCATCTACCTGGACTTGTGCAAAGCATTCAACGCTGTCCCCCACGACATCCTTGTCTCTAAGTTGGAGAGACATCAATTTGATAGGTGGACCACTCAGTGGATAAAGAACTGGCTGGATGGCTGCACACAAAGAGTTGTGGTCAATGGCTCAATGTCCAGCTGGAGACCAGTAGTGGGTGGTGTCCCACAGGGATCGGTGTTGGGACCGGTCTTGTTCAACATCTTTGTTGGTGACATGGACAGTGGGATTGAGTGCGCCCTCAGCAAGTTTGCCAATGACACCAAGCTGTGTGGTTTGGTTGATACGCTGGAGGGAAGGGATGCCATCCAGAGGGACCTTGACACGCTTGTGAGGTGGGCTGATGCCAACCTGATGAAGTTTAACCATGCCAAGTGCAAGGTCCTACACCTGGGTCAGAGCAATCCCAGGCACTGCCACAGGTTGGGCAGAGAAGAGATTCAGAGCAGCCCTGTGGAGAAGGACTTGGGGGTGTTGGTCAATGAGAAAATGAACATGAGCCAGCTTCAGTGTGAGCTCGCAGCCCAGAAAGCCAACCGTATCCTGGGCTGCATCAAAAGCAGCGTGACCAGGAGGTCGAAGGAGGTGATCCTGCCCCTCTACTCTGCTCTTGTGAGACCTCACTTGGAGTATTGTGTGCTGTTCTGGTGTCCTCAACATAAAAAGGACATGGAACTGTTGGAACAAGTCCAGAGGAGGGCCACGAGGATGATCAGGGAACTGGAGCACCTGCCGTATGAAGATAGGCTGAGGAAGTTGGGGCTGTTCAGCCTGGAGAAGGGAAGGCTGCGTGGAGACCTCATAGGAGCCTTCCAGTATCTGAAGGGGGCCTACAGGGATGCTAGGGAGGGACTCTTCATTAGGGACTGTAGTGACAGAACAAGGATAACAGGTTAAAACTTAAACAGGGGAAGTTTAGATTGGATATAAGTAAGAAATTCTTTACTGAGAGGGTGGTGCGGCACTGGAATGGGTTGCCCAGGGAGGTTGTGAATGCTCCATCCCTGGTAGTGCTCAGGGCCAGGTTGGACAGAGCCTCATGGTTTAGTGTGAGGTGTCCCTGCCCATGGCAGGTCCTTTCCAACCCTAACTATTCTATGATTCTATTACATTAAAACTACATATACAGTGTAATATTAAAACTTTCCCATAAAATATACTGATAGAAATATCCTACAAAATATTAACATCAATAACCATATTTTAAATAACATTTTTGACTGTTATGTTATTTTAATTACCTTTTGTTGACAACTGCTCAGGACTTAATTTAACTTCTAAAATCATGTGATGCATTTTATCATAGAATGGTTTTGATTGGAAGGGACCTAAAAGATCATCTACTTACACCAGTCATCACTGGTCTCCACTTCAACATTGAGTTATTGACTACAACCCTGAGTGTGACCATCCAGCTAATTCTCTGTCCGCCAAGTGGTCCATCCATCAAATCCATGCCCTTGCAGTTTAGAGACAAGGATGTCATGCAGGACAGTGTTAAATGCTTTGCACAAGTCTAAATAGATGACTTTGGTTGCTCTTCCTTTATCCACCAACCCTGTAACCCCATTGTAGAAGGCCACCACATTTGCCAGGCATGATTTACTTTTAGTGAAGCCAAGTTGACTCACCAGTCACCTCCTTATTTTACATGTCTTAGCATAGTTTCCAGGAGGATATGATCAATGACTTTGAGGTGAGACTGGGTGGCCTGTAGTTCCCTGGGTCTTCCTTTTTACCTTTTTAAAATGGGGGTCATGTTTCCCCTTTCACTGGACTGCCACGAATTCTGAAATAAGATGGAGAGTGGTGTAGCCACTTCATCTCCCAGTTCCCTCAGCACCCATGGATGCATTTTATGAGGTCCCACAGACTTGTGCAACTTCAGGTTCCTTAGCTGAACTTGAACCTGATCACCTTTGCAAGTAATAAAACTGTAAATGTGTTCTTTGAATTCATTATTATTATCATCCTTTTTTAGATGTGCTGTGAAGAATTGGAGCTAATGCTTTTTAGCTTCATACTAATGCTTGTAGACGGTATTTAACAAATATAAATCTCTTTTGAACACAGGCATCTGATGTTAGGTTTTGTGCAGCCACATCTCTCACTGATTGAAACTTCCAGTAGACATGCTTGTTGTGCAATTGTTAAATTGAATGAACACTAAATTTGCTTCCAAAAATATTTTTGAAGTTAAGATGATTTTGTGCAGTCAAATTTGTCACTAACAAATTGCTTTTAAAAAGAGGATGTGTCCTAATACATAACTATAAGCCAAATAAGTATTCCAGGCTTTGCAAAAAAATACATCTAAAAAAGGCAGAGAATTCTTTTATCTTCCCAAGACAAGAGAAACTGTTTAAATGTCCTCAAGACACAGGAAAATCCTTTTTTTTTTTTTTAATTGTCTCTAAGAAAATTCTTACTAAAAAACCCTGGCATTTTATATGCACTGTTTTTTGTTTAAAGAAAACTTGTTTTGATTTCATCTTCTTGCCAGAGTTCAGAGAAAAGCTAATTTACATTCATCAGGAAACATTAATACTGAAGTTTTATTCTCACTGTTGTTTTCAAATGTCAGTACAGCTACGCTTAATGCAAAGTTACATTCACACCTTAGAAATTCTGTATTAGCAAATCCATGTGATGATTCCAATACTGCAGAATTGCTACTTAGGTAAGTTTTTATAGAAGTAGTTAACGTGCAACATTATCATTAAAAGTATAACAAACATTTGCATAAAAAAAAAAAGTGTTTATGAACTGTTGACATATAGCATAGAAAAAGTTTTTTTAGACTCAGTTTGTCTTTAAAATGCTAGATTGTCTTTAAAAAAAAAGTCTAAAATAATTGTTTTCTTGCATGTATAACTAGGTTTGAAGTGAAGACTTCTATGGGATTTGAAGCATACATTTAGTCCTTGATATGTTTATATTCAAAGACTAATTGTCATTATATATATATATATATATATATAACTAACATTATGACCAAATTAACTACGATTGACAAGATACCTTTGTGTATTTTAATAGCACTAAACTGAATCCATTGTGATCTACTGGCAGTACGACCAGTAGGCATTGCCACCTTTTTGTTGTTTTTTAACAGAATCTACTGGAAACAGTCCTCCTAAAACTAGAACCATCTTAGAATACAGAACGTTTTGAATTTTGAATGAAATCTAAGTTATGATGTAACTTACTTTATGAACACTCTTTGCACTCTTACATATCTGGAGAAGAACTTGAATACCCCTTCTTCTTGATGAAGCATATGAATTTACTCTTATTTATATTTGTTAAGTACAAATTTTCCTGTAGAGATCTACATCAACAGTCTCTCTTAGACTTGATAATTGCAAATCTTACACATTTTTGTGTCGGCACAACAGTGTGACACAGTGTGCTCCCTCCACTTCAGGATATGGATCTGAAACTTACTCAGATAAAAGAATATTATCCCATAAATATTATCTTTCTTTCAAGGATAAGAGCAGGAAGAAGAACAAGGAAAATCTATGTGTTGTAAAGGAAGAAATAGGAACTACAAGTTTCAAACCTACAATAGGTTCAAATTATATATTTTTTTCTTTTTTTTCTTTCTGATGCAACTTTTAAAAAAATAGAGTTCAACTTTTAGAATTATACTTTAAATTTTAGTGTTCACACTAAGATGGTAAGGTTGCTTATAGTTTTTTTTTAAAATAAGTCATTCTGTGTTTCAAAAGCAGTATCAACTTGAGGTATGAAATCCTTTGGAAGTATTCTGGTTATTTGGATGCATTAGAAGCATTGCAGTTTACTGTATTAAAAAAATAATGACATTGACACTTCACTGCTAAAAAACTACTGAATTTCAAATAAAAGTTTCTGGTAATCCTTCAGTGCTTTTTCCAATAGAAAAAAGCAAGGAATATATGTTTCTACGTAACAAGAAATATATACCAAATCAGAAGACAAGAATGTGTGGGTAAATTTTGCATGTCTATGTGTGTGTATGTATTAATGCAGAAAACTGTCTAGAAGACATTTGTCACAAATGGATCATATTAAAAACAATGAAACCATCATTAAACAGTAACTTGGAAAAAACAAAGGAACTTTCAAGAAAAGAAAGAGTCAGATGGAAAAGAAGTATTGAAATTTATAGCAGGGAAAAGAGTCTTCAGATTGTCCTCAGTGGTCAAAACCTTGTATACATTGCTGGAAAACATCCCACCCTACCATGCCTTAGCGAGAGATAGATGCCTTACCATTGAATGCCATGAGTTGCTGCAAGCGCTGTATTCTGCTGCTTGCCTTTCTAACTTCAGTCTTCATCTCATTATCTCACGGTCACTGCCACCAAGGCTGCCACTGAGTACCACATCCCCACCGAATTCTTCCTTGCCAGATATTGATGACATTCTCAGTCTTCTTGAGTGTTTACATCCTGCCATGTATTTCTCTAGCAGATGTCACAAGGGTTAAAAAACCCCAGAAGAATCAGAGTTTATAAGTGATGCCTGAATGAAAGACCAATGAAGACAAGGAAAAACAAACAAGCAAATAACTGGCTTCTTTTGAAATGCTAATGACTAAAATTCCTTCACACTCACTTCCTGCTCTTAATACTTACTTATTAACTACTCCATCTCCAGTACTTGGAGTAGAGATTTGGTTATTTGTTTCTGAGAATGTCAAACAAAAATACCTAAAATCTTTCATTATTTTTTTAACCAGCTTTATTCTGAGATCCCATCGCAAAAGTCATAGCAGTCTTACATGTAGGGATTGGCACATGGAAGATCACGTGATGTGACGGGAAGTTGCCAGGAGGGAGAGGAACCAGCTGACTCTGGGGAGGTGCTTAGGCAACAGATATAAGGAATTGTAACTGCACAATAAATGTTGTTGACCCGCATTCCGTGAATGCTCTATGTCTTGACCCTAGTTCGGAGGGAACTAGTGCTTCCGTCCCTCACCATGCGAGTAGCGAGAAACTACATTACAGATACCTAAACCAATGCATGTTATGCTCTCACCCTTTAAAGGCAAACTTTGTGATGGCTCCCAAGAGGTTATATAGGCAGGGCATGCTGAAGGGTGTGAACTTTAAAACTGTGGACAGGTTACCTGGGTGTACCCAGGCATAACCAACTGGCTTGCTGAAAAAGCACTTGGTTCTGAGACTGTTAGCATATTGTGGGAAATAACTGAACTGAAGAAAACTAAACTAAAGAAAAAGTAATAAAAAAAACCAAACCTTAAACTAAAGAAAAGCTTTAACTCAGTATGAGAGTCTGTTCTTGAGGCAGAATAAGAACAGAAGAGACAAGTAGGAATTGGTCTAAGAGGTGTAAAAGTTATTTTGCTATTGTAGTTTACTTGTGGCATGTCTCTTAAATTTCATTCCCTATTATTATCATCGTTTCCTATATCCAGTACTTGGAAACCATTCTTCACTGTCATCACAAAGACTGAGTTTTTTGGAAGTTTTTTTGCTGGCTGACATTTCACTTGGACTGACGCCTCACTGCACTAAATAATCCAGCGTGATGGTTCTTGAGAAATGAGAAAAATCTAATGATTCTACTTGGCAAGGAGTGAAAAGCTAGTTTTTAGAGGAAATTAAACTAAGGCAAATAGAGGCTGATCTGTTAAAAACAAGGCTGTGAGAGGACTTAAACTCCACTGTGAGCAGATTGTGAGTCTGTTGCTAAAGCAACCAAAAGATAAGCAAACTTTTCCAAACATTCTCCTAATATTTTCAAATCCCACCATTCCCAACTACCTTCTTCATTAGAATCAGGCAACAAGGCGGCTGAAACTATAAAAGTTAAATGCAGGTGGGCCTACCTTAAATGGAAGCCCCTTTATATTGTCTTTTTCCTTGAACAGAAGGGAGTCTTTTCTGCTCCTGCTGGCTCAGATTCTCTGGAGTTCCAGTTGCCTTTCGATAGTAAGAACTAAGCCTGGAAAGTGAGGGCCTCCAGACATTGTAGTATGCATTCACTTCAGTAAGAATAAGCATGAAACGTGTTGTGCCCTTTTTCTCTTCCAAACTACATTAATTTCTCACTTTCTATAAACTGTGTTGCTTTGACCTACCGCAGGTGTGTAAGCCAGCTATGTCCCCCAAAGAAAAAAAAATCTCACTACAAGGATTTCCATCTTTCTAATCTACCCTGGAGGTGGACTTTACCTGGATGTTTATTGTTAATACTTTTGGAGGAGAAATTGAGGCATCCTGAGAAGTAATCATATGATACTTAGGCAATTAGATGGCTTTTTGTAAAATTATATTGCATTGGTGAGTGTTTTTAATAAATGAGGACTCTTCATGTGACTCTACCTAGTGAGAGAGCAAAAAAACTAACACATGGAAAAACAACCTGGCCAGGGTAGAAAATGCAGAAAGTCAGACTGACAAATAACTAAGAAAAAAGTGAGAAAAGAAAGACAATGGATACTCTCTCAAGGAATGTCTGTTACCAAAGGAAGTGACACAATAGTTTTTATTTAGATTATTACTTGACTTATGAAGAGAGGGATGCTTCAGTTTGTTGGAGGACTGAACCCGTGGAGGTTGCTGAGGTACTCCTGCAGTCTGTCTTCAAATTGAACTTGTAAGTGAGGATGTGGTGCAAGGCCAGACTACAAGGTCACATAGGAAAAGGCAGTCGACTTCACGCCTCAAGACTGCCTCTGACAAGAAAGAAAGAAAGGTCATTGTTGTAGGCGATTCCCTTCTGAGAGGAACAGAGGGCTCGATATGCAGAGTTGACCCTCATCATAGGGAAGTGTGTAGTCTGCCTGGAGCCCGGATCAGGGATATCACCAGGGCGCTCCCCAGCCTGGTGCACCCGACAGACTACTACCCACTGCTGGTCTTCCAGACAGGTGGGGGGGAAGCTGCTTCCCGCAGTCTGAGGGGAATGAAGAAAGACTACAGGGCCTTGGGGCGGATGGTGAAAGAGTCTGGGGCTCAAGTGATCTTCTCCTCAGTTCTTCCATCTTCCGGTGATGATGTGGGACTGAATGGGAAAATTCAGTCCATAAACAATTGGCTACGAGACTGGTGCTTTAGGCAGGGCTTTGGGTTCTTTGATAACAGCTGGTTTTATAAGGCTCCAGTCCGGATGATGGCACGTGGGAAAGGTTTAACTCACAGAGGCAAAAGGATGCTGGGGCATGAATTAACAGGGCTCATTTGGAGAGCTTTAAACTAGATTCTAAGGGGGATGGGGTTGTAACTATGCTTGCCCCAGTGGGGCAGCACTCTAGGATTGATGAAGACTGGGAGGCCTCCTATAATCCTAGGGTGAAATTGGTGAGCTCAGCTCCCTCCTTGAAATGCCTATACACCAATGCGTGCAGCATGGGAAATAAGCAGGAGGAGTTGGAGACCTGTGTTAAGTCAGGAGATTATGATCTGGTGGCAATTACAGAGACGTGGTGGGACAGCTCACATGACTGGAATATACTCATGGAGGGCTATGTCCTTTTCAGGAAAGACAGGCCAGCCAGGCGGGGTGGTGGGGTTGCTCTTTATGTGCGAGAGCAGCTGCAATGTACTGAGCTCTGTCCAGGGACAGGGGACGAGCGAGTTGAGAGTCTGTGGGTGAGAATTAAGGGGCAGGCTGGCAGGGGCGATACTGTTGTGGGTGTCTGTTACAGGCAACCAGATCAAGGTGAGGAACTTGACGAGGCCTTCTACAGGCAGCTGAGAGCGGCCTCACAGTCACAGGCCGTGGTCATCGTGGGGGATTTTAATTTCCCTGATGTTTGCTGGAAGGACTACTCAGCAACCCAGCCACAGTCCAGGAGGTTCCTCCAGTGTATGGATGATAACTTCCTCATGCAAATGGTGGATGAGCCAACCAGGAGAGGAGCCCTGCTGGATCTCATCCTCACTAACAAGCAGGGTCTGGTCGAAGCAGTAAAGGTTGAGGGCTGCCTTGGTTGCAGCGACCATGAGATGGTGGAATTCAGGATCTTGTGTGGTAGGACCAGTAGAATAGCAAGTAGAATTGCAACCCTGGACTTTAGCAGGGCAAACTTTGGCCTTTTCAAGCAATTGCTAGGGAAAATCCCATGGGCAAGGCTGCTTGAAGGTAAAGGGGCCCAAGATAGTTGGTTGACATTCAAGAATTGCTTATTCCGAGCTCAAGAGCAGAGCATCCCGACACGTAGGAAGTCAAGGAAGAGGGCCAGGAGACCTGCGTGGCTAAATAAGGAACTGCTGGGTATGCTCAAGTGGAAGAGGAGAGTTTATAGGTCATGGAAGGAGGGGCTGGCCACTCGGGAGGAATATAAGGCTGCTGCTAGAGGATGTAGGAAGGCAGCTAGGATGGCTAAGGCCTCCTTAGAATTAAATCTGGCGAGAGGGGTCAAGGACAACAGAAAGAGCTTTTTCAAATACATAGCTGATAAAACTAACACCAGAGGCAAGGTTGGCCCACTGGTGAATGGGATGGGTGCCCTGGTGACAGAAGATACAGAGATGGCAGAGTTATTGAATGCCTTCTTTGTCTCAGTCTACTCTGCCGGAGGCAGTCTTGAAGAGCCCTGTACTCCTGAGACCTCAGATGAAGTCAGGTCACTGGAGCAGTTTGCCTTAGTCGACGAGGAATGGGTTAGGGACCAGTTGATCAATCTGGACATTCATAAATCCATGGGTCCAGATGGGATGCACCCACGGGTGCTGAGGGAACTGGCGGAATTCATTGCTAGACCACTCTCCATCATCTTTACCAAGTCTTGGGAAATGGGAGAGGTGCCTAAGGACTGGAGGAAAGCAAATGTCACTCCAGTCTTCAAAAAGGGCAAGAAGGAGGACCCGGGTAACTATAGACCGGTCAGCCTCACCTCCATCCCTGGAAAAGTGATGGAACACCTTATCCTTGATGCCATCTTAAGGCATGTCAAGGATAAGAGGGTTATGAGGGGCAGTCAACATGGCTTTACCAAGGGGAAGTCATGCTTGACCAACCTCATAGCCTTTTATAGGGAAATAACACGGTGGATGGATGATGGCAGAGCGGTGGACGTGGTCTACCTTGACTTCAGCAAAGCATTTGACACAGTCTCCCACAGCATCCTCATAGCTAAATTGAGGAAGTGTGGTCTGGATGATCAGGTAGTGAGGTGGACTGCAAACTAGCTGAAGGACAGAAGCCAGAGAGTTGTAGTCTATGGGACAGAGTCTAGTTGGAGGCCTGTATCTAGCGGAGTGCCTCAAGGGTCAGTATTGGGACCAGTATTATTTAATATATTCATCAATGATTTAGATGAGGGAATTGAGTGTACTGTCAGCAAGTTTGCTGATGACACTAAGCTGGGAGGAGTGGCTGACAACGCCAGAAGGCTGTGCTGCCATCCAGCGGGACCTGGACAGGCTGGAGAGTTGGGCAGGGAGAAACTTGATGAAATATAACAAGGGAAAGTGTAGAGTCCTGCATCTGGGCAGGAACAACCCCAGGTTCCAATATAGGTTGGGGAACGACCTGTTAGAGAGCAGTGTAGGGGAGAGGGACCTGGGAGTCCTAGTGGACGGCAGGATGACCATGAGCCAACACTGTGCCCTTGTGGCCAAGAAGGCCAATGGCATCCTGGGTTGTATTAGAAGGGGGGTGGTCAGTAGGTCGAGAGAGGTCCTCCTTCCCCTCTACTCTGCCCTGGTGAGACCGCATCTGGAATATTGTGTCCAGTTCTGGGCCCCTCAGTTCAAGAAGGACAGGGACCTGCTGGAGAGAGTCCAGCACAGGGCAACTAAGATGATTAAGGGAGTGGAGCATCTCCCTTATGAGGAAAGGCTGAGGGAGCTGGGTCTCTATAGTTTGGAGAAGAGGAGACTGCGGGGGGACCTTATTAGTGTATATAAATATATAAAGGGGGAGTGTCATGAGGATGGAGCCAGGCTCTTCTCAATGGTAAACAATGATAGGACAAGGGGTAATGGGTACAAACTGGAACACAAGAGGTTCCACTTAAACTTGAGAAGAAACTTCTTCTCAGTGAGGATGACAGGACACTGGAACAGGCTGCCCAGGGGGGTTGTGGAGTCTCCTTCTCTGGAGACATTCAAAACCCGCCTGGACACATTCCTATGTAACCTTATCTAGGTGTTCCTGCTCTGGCAGGGGGATTGGACTAGATGATCTTTTGAGGTCCCTTCCAATCTCTAACCTACTGTGATACTGTGATACTGTGAACTAGTTGATGTCTACATGTAAGGGAAGCAGAAAGGCACTGTTTGGTTAAGGAACAATATCCTTTCTGACTGTGTCTACAAAGGCATTACCTCTGAAGTACTGCTGAGTTTGTTCTTTGTCTGCAGTACACCACTTATGAGCGCAGCCTTGAGGCAGCTGTGGAGAAGTTGTTCTGGTTTGTCAGGGTTGCTCTCAGAGAGAGAAGTAGCCAAAGCCAAAAAGCAAAGATGCTACAAATATCTATGTGTATCCAGTTAACAAAAAAGAGATGCTTAACTAATAATGTTTCACAGAGATCATGTAATCGATGAGCTCAGACTGGCTGGAAATTATTCTTAATAGCAATACAAAAAAAAAAAAAAAAGAGAGAGGTTAAGAAGAAGGGGACTCAGAAATATTCCTGAATTACTTCCGTGTTAATGACTTCTTGATTCAGCCTAACCCACTGGGATCTGGAATAAGATGTTAACACAGTTATTAATCAAGAGTGTAGATATTGTCAAGATACTCTGAAATGCTGATTTTTTTTTTTTAACTGTAAGTTTAAAAATCTGCATGTTAAAAAGTGCATTTTAAGTGAGAAAATGTAAATCTAAAGAACTAATGGAAAAATTTATATAGATATTTTTTGTCTTAACACCATACCCTACAATGACTACAAAACATTCTTTTTCATCTTCATCTCATTTAGGCTGTTGAAAGACCTGTTTCTTTAACCAACATAAAAACTCTTTGCCCTTGGAGATGCATATTGATGAATATAATAGCTCTATTTCTTCAAAAGATAAGAAATATGCTGCCCTTTAATGGTGTGAAATATGAGGTGTTCACCCTGGAATTGATTATTGTAGATTGGATTTAGATATCTTGAGGAGAAGGTGATTTGAAAGTTAGATTAATTAAATGGATCCATGGTTGTCACCAAAGTTTGATTTTTATATTAAATTGGTTTTCTCCTGCCTTCTTTAGAGTTTTATTTCATCACTGTTCCCACACATTGAAAAATGATGATATAAAAAAGAAAGCTGTTTATTTTTCCTTTGTCTAACATTTATTCTTTTATCAAAAATGCTTACAGTGAATGTAAAGATGTCTAATAACTGGAAGACTTGGTAAATTTGTAGTATTTCTCAACCAGTAGAGCATTGGTTGTGGAATACTGATATCTTTGTTAGATTTCCAGATTTACAACTGGCCTGTCACTTAATCTTAACCACAGTCTTCCACTTGTCTGTTCTTCTGTCTTTGAAGCTGGAATAATGACACTGAGAATCTTTATAAAATTCTGTGGCATATACTGATAAGAAGAAATATATCAGAATTCAGCAGTATTTTTAAATATAATGCCATCAGGACCTAGCCTGCACAGCTAAGACCTTTCTGTTCCATCTTTGCTGATGCAAGACTAACAAAGTAGTTGTTTGTGCCACAGGATCCTGACTCTTGGTTGTTCTGCACTCAAGCAGAGAGTTGTTAACAATCAGAGAATCAGGAAACAAATATTCAAATTTTCTTCATATTTTTATGTTTTATTTTATACTGTCTCCTGAGATGCAAAGAAAGCATTGTAAAACACTTTGAAAGCTATATTTTTCCATCCATTCTCCCTAATGGACCAAACAATAGTATTTTATATAGAAGTTTTGACCCTAAAAAAAGCAGTGCTTATTACAGAACCAACAAGCTACATTTGGAATAATTTTTAACTCATGGTAGCCCTAGGGAGTTCTGTATAACATGGACCTACACAAGTTCCAGTTTGAACTCTTTCAGTCAAATTAACTAACACATTTATTACAGGCCTCATTATCCAACACTTAATTTAAGCAAAGAACACCTTGGTTTAGACCATACCAGGATGATAGTGACTTTTAAGATTTATAGCTATTTCCAGTATAAAAATTCTTTGTAAAATGTTCATGTCACCATTCCTTTTAACGGAGTATTGGTACCGAGATTGAGATAATCTAGAAGAAACATGATTTTCTCTTCTTTTGCTCAGTTAAACTTCCAAATGTTGAACAAAAATACTGTGCCTTTCATGGTGGCCAGCTTTTCAAAGTAACAAAGCGCGAAATGTGCTCAGAATCTGGCACATTCCTTGATTCATTGCCTACAAGTTCTGGTTTGTCTCCCTCCCTCTGTTCTGAAAAAAAACACGGTAGACTAAAGAGATGTAACGAATAAGTATAACTCAGCCCCCTCATCCATCCTCTTTCTCAGTCAGAGTAGTCCAATGAGCTCAGTTCCCAGGAGCAAAGTAGAAACAGGACAGTATATTTCCAATATTGAGGAGGTAGTCTTGTGTTACTGGCCAAAAAGTGACCTCTCCTATAAGTAATTAATTCACATGCTGCAGCTGTGAAGTTTTAATATGAGTCTGTACCAAAAAAAACCCAAACCCCACCCAGTAACCTGATATAAGCAGCATGAGCTCAGAAAATTAAAGTATTCTTGAAAATTTTACTGGAATTTGACCTGTATAATTTCAACTCTGTCATTTTTATTCTTAAAGTCATAGAATAATTTAGGGTTGGAGGTATCTCTGAGTGAAAGTCTAGAACAACCTTCTGCTCAAAGCAGGGCCAACTGTGAAGTTAGATCAGGTTTCTTAGGGCTTTATTCAGTCAAGTTGAACATCTCCAAGGTGGAGTCTACACCCTACTTGAGCAAACTTTTTTGGTGTTTTACCATCCTTTGATTTTTTTTTTTCAACTTTAATATCTATACTGAGGCTATATAATGCTCATAACTCCAAATAATTTAGATTTCCCTTTCTGCTTGTATATGTTGCATCATTGTGCACCTCAATAAAATCTGGCTGAGCCTTGTTTTTAGCTATCCTTTATCTGAAGAAGGAGTTAGAATAATCCTTGGATCAATTTGAGGAAGTAAGATTCTAGAGAGCCATTAGCCGTTTCTTCTTCTGGCTGAACAAAACCAGTTCGTTCAGTCTTTCTCATACATCTAGTGCTCTAATACTATAATCCTTTTAGTTACCCTCCACTGAACTTACTTCAGTGTATCAGTGCCTGGTTTTATACTGGGGAGGCAAAAATGGGATATGATACATCAAACTTACGTCTTCAGTAATTTAAGACCCAAAACCTTGAACTAAGTGCAAGAGCATAAATACATTTTAAGCTCATACTTGTCAACTTAGGCTGCTGCTTTGAAAAGGAAGACCTAAAATATAAAAATATGCATAACAATATGCATACTAATATTCATATGTATTAATAATAATGTGCAAATATAAATTAAAATATGCATGAAGCCTCTTCTTTAATGCCGCCCAGAAATTTTTATGGAATAAAGACAAGAACAGATGCTTGCTAGTAGTCATCATCAGACTTGACATTAGATGTACACAAGCCAGATTACATGGTCCAACTGAGGTTATTTTTGTGTTTTCTGTTCTGAATTTCAACTTAACCATCATGTTCCATATTTTGCTTGGCTACAATACCAGAACAAAGCTACATTATAGAATAAGTAATGCTGAGGAAATTTGTTTTTTGAGATAAATACAGTTTAATGCACAAGAAACAAAAAGATATAGGGGGACAGGAACAAACAAAGGGAAAAAAACTCCAAACAAAACAAACAACAAAATCGACAACAAGAAAAGCAAGCAATGTAAAAAAACCCAGCTACTCAGCATCAGCTGACTGAGGCCCAGCCAGTCCCCAAGCAATGTCAGACCTAACAAACTTTCCTCATCCCAGCTTTTATTACTGAGCACAACATTGTATGGAATGGAATGTAGTTAGTTAGAGTCAGCTGTCCCAGCTGTGTCCCTTCCCAACTTCTTGTGCACTCTCAGTCTGCTCTCGGTTGGGCAATTTGAAGAGCAGAAAGGCCTTAACTTTGCATAAGCACTGCTCAGAAATAACTAAAACATCAGTGTGTTACCAATAATGTTTCATCTGTCGTGGTTTAAGCCCAGGCCATAAATCAGAACCACGCAGTCTACTTCTCCCCCCACCCTTTCTTCCCTCCGCTCCTGGAGGGACGGGGAGGAGAATCGAAAGAATGCAACTCCCATGGGTTGAGATAAGAACAGTTTAATAACTAAGGTATAACACAAATCACTACTGCTACCACTAATAGTAATAATGATAAAGGAAATAACAAGGAAAAAAGTACAACCGCTCACCGACCGGTACCTCGCCCCCACCCCGCAGTGATCCAGCCCTTCCGGGAACTCTCAGTTCTACATCCTGGGCATGACATGCTGTGGTATGGAATACCTCTTTGGCTAGTTTGGGTCAGGTGTCCTGTCCCTGCTTCCTCCTGGCTTCTCCTCCTCCCTGGCAGAGCATGAGACTCACAAAGTCCTTGGTCAGTCTAAACATCGGTGTTATCAGCTCTGTTCCCAGGCCGAAAGTCAAAAACACAGTGCTGCAACAGCTGCTAAGAAGGAGGAAAAATGACTGCTACTGCTGAACCCAGGACATCATCACAAATCCAAAACATGTCGTCATGGAATCATAGAATGGTTTGTGTTGGAAGGGACCTTAAAGATGGACAAACCCCCCTGCCATGGGCAGTGAAATCTTCCGCTAGACAATGCTGCTCAAACTCCTGTACAACCTAGCCTTGAACACTTCCAAGGGCAGGGCATCCACAGCTTCTCTGGGCAACCTGTTCAAGTGTCTCACCATCCTCATAATGAAATTTTTCCTGATACCTATTCAAAATCTACCTTCTCGTCAACTTAAAGCTGTTCCTCCATGTCCTGTCACTACATGCACCTGTAAACAGCACCTCTCCAGATTTCTTGTTTGCCCCCTTTATGTATTAGAAGGCTGTAAGGTCTACCTGGAGCCTTCTCCAGGCTTAACAAGCCCAGCTCTCTTAGCCTGTCTTCATGGAAGAAGTGCTTCAGCCTTCGAAGCATCCTTGTCGCCCTCCTCTGGACTCTCTCAGGTAGGTCCATGTCCCTCTTGTGTTGGGGATTACAGAGCTGAATGCAGTACTGCAGGTGGGGTCTCATGGGAGAAGAGGAGCAGAATCTTTTGCAGAATCCTTTGACCTGCTGGTCGTGCTCCTTTGATGGAGCCCAGCACATGGCTGGCTTTCTGGGCTGCGAGCGCACACTGCAGGCTCATGTTGAGCTTCTCATCAAAAAAGCACCCCTAAGTCCGTTTCCTCAGGGCTGTTCTCAATCCAGTCTCTGCCCAGTCTGTAGCTGTGCCTGGGATTGCCCCAACCCACATACAGGACCTTGCATTTGGCCTTGTTGAACTTCATGAGGTCTGCACAGGCCCACCTCTCAAGCTTGTCAAGGTCCCATACACACTACCATGAAGAAAATAAACTCTGTCCCAGTCAAAACCTGCACAAAGTGCCATATTTTCTAGTAATTTGCCATAGAGGAAAGAAACAGCTTCAACAGTTGTCATTTAAAGACAGTACAAAAGAAAAGAGAGCCAAATATAAAATATAAATGCAAGGATTTTATAGAATCATAGAATCATAGAATAGTTAAGGTTGGAAAGAACCTTAAGATCATCTAGTTCCAACCCCCCTGCCATGGGCAGGGACACCTCACACTAAACCATGAGGCTCTGTCCAACCTGGCCTTGAGCACTGCCAGGAATGGAGCATTCACAACCTCCCTGGGTAACCCATTCCAGTGCCTCACCACCCTCTCAGTAAAGAATTTCTTCCTTATAGCCAATCCAAACTTCCCCTGTTTAAGTTTGAACCCATTACCCCTTGTCCTGTCACTACAGTCCCTGACGAATAGCCCCTCCCCAGCATCCTTGTAGGCCCCCTTTCAGATACTGGAAGGCTGCTATGAGGTCTCCACGCAGCCTTCTCTTCTCCAGGCTCAACAGCCCCAACTTTCTCAGCCTGTCTCCATACGGAAGGTGCTCCAGTCCCCTGATCATCCTCGTGGCCCTCCTCTGGACTTGTTCCAACAGTTCTGTGTCCTTTTTATGTTATGATGAGGACACCAGAACTGCACACAATACTTATATTCTTATCTTCCCCTTTACTTATTGCTCTCATATTCTTTTGGACAGACAGTAAAACCTTCTTTCTTCTCTTTTGCTGATAATATACCCTATAGAAATATTGTCTTTATATCTCTCCAAGTAAATTTCCAACGTAAGAATATAAGGACATAGCAATAACTAAGAGCAAAGTAGTTGACATGGCAACAGCAAATAGTCAGAAGATCTTGTGCAGCCTCTCGAAATATAAAAGGTTTTCTCCAGCAAGAGTGGAAAAAAAAAGGAAAAACATCTCAAACTTTAGACACAATTGCATTCTAATAGTGTAATAATTTTATTGCCTCATGGCCTGTTTTAGAACTGGCAGTGAAATTATAATGAAGACTAGTGTTCTCATTGTAAATGAGGAATTATTTACTTAGAGGGCTATGTTCATTATTAGTGTTTGCTGGTGACCTTGGTGTGTGAGAAATTAGATGTGCCTTAACCTCTAAGGATATATTAGAAGGGTATGACAGATGAAGGTACTAGTTTTCTGTGCAGCCTCAAAACACCACTTATTGGACCATTCTGTATTGGGCACTTTCAGTAAAACAGGTATCTTCCAAATAAGAAAAAATACTTTTTAATTCTTTTCCTGTAAAAATGTAAAATTGGGAAGTCTATGGATAATATATACCAATTTTACTGTATTAAAACAAACTTCTTTTTTTTATCACAAATTTTGTAGTAATCTAAACACACTTAGAATGCACTAAATTTTTATTTATCAGATGTTCAGTATAGGGCCCATGTATGCGGATTCTAGTGGAGCAAAAATTGAAAATTAGTTTTATCATCGTACAATGACTCCCTTTCTATTTAATATATCTACAAATTAAAACAAAGCAGAGATAATGCTCACACTGTGTAACACCTTACTTTTAGCTCAATCCAAAATCCACTGAAAGCAGTGGGATATGCTGGAGCTAGTCATTACTAAATAGTTCTATAGATTCTTGAAATGTCAAAGATCATATTTCTGAAAATAATATATTAGACAGAATTCTGAGATTTAAATAACATTATGCTGTGTAACAAGCCTGCAAGTGACATACAAATTTGTTTCTCTTTCTGTCTTTGCAGTACTAGCATATTTTAGTTATATTTTTTAATTGATAGTACTTGTCTGTTGTTGTTCTACTTTTTTCTTCTCAAGGGAATATTTTTTAATTGTTCATAGTCCTAAATTCCTTTTTGGTGTAGCCTGCCACTGTTGGAGTTTACACACCATTTTTTATGAAGTTTGCTATTATGACTAATTGCATTACAAAATTGGCGCTGACCAGACAGATGGTGAGGCTTAAAACCTCAACAGGTCCACCTTGCCTACTTGGCTCACTGACCAGCTGTGTCAGCAAATTATCTTCCGCATATTTCAGGAACCACCTAGATTGTGCCTGCTTCCAGTGGAGGCTTGATAAATTGAAGTTACCCATGAGAACAAGGCCTAGCAATTGTGAGACTTCTCCCAGCTGCTTATAGAATACTTTATCTGTGTTTTCATCCTGTCATCCTGTTTGGGTGGTCTTTAACAGACTCCCACCACATTGCCTTTCTGGCCTTCCCCCGGATTCTTACCTGTAAACACTCAATCCTATTGTCACCATCATTAAGTTCTAGATAAAACACTCCCTAATATATAGGGCTACCCCATCACATATCCTTCCCTGACATGATCCATGGGGGAAGGAAAAAAGCTGTATATAAATTTCTCTGCGCTCCCTTTGTTTTTGAATAAGACAAACATGCCATTGACTTTCACCTCTAACACACTGATTTGCATTTTATGGAAGTAAGTTCCTATGAACACCATAACTGAATCCCTCTTGTGTCTTTTTGTATGTGCGTGTATGCAGCAGCCTTTGGCAGAATACAAAGGTTTAGCTCAGTAGTTTTCCTGCTGGGTTGTATAGCATGTTTCCAGATGATTTAACACACAGCTTCCTGTACTGTTATGAGGCATCATCTGTTAGTCTTCAAGCAATTGTACTTCCTGCTGGTTGTAACTTCCTGCTGGGTTTTTTGACCAACAAAATTGTGAAGACTCTGAAAATCCCCACAAGCGTTGTCTGTTATTGTTTTATATCAGATTAAGTTTTCTATAATTTATGAGTTTTCTAGGTAGACTTCAAAACGGTAGATGAGTTACCAGAGTGAACAGCACATACCTACAAAATAATTTGCATGTATTAGAACAGAGAGGAAGTAGACCAAGAAGAGTCATTTGATCATAATAAATACAGAGTTATTTATAGTGGCAGAATACATAAGAAACATAATATGAAATCTACAATTCAGAATGAGTTAATGCCTCCACGGAGCAAATGCAAATACAGCATTGAAGTGCTTCATTGACTCCAGTGTATTGGCCTAATATTGACTTTGCTAAAGATTAAGCTTCCACAAATTGGCTGGGGAAAGAAATGAAAGCATAAAGGTTTCTGACTGGAGTATTCCTGTGTATGAACCAATTCAGCAAAACACTGAATGTTGTTTACCTTATGCATAGTTTCTCTGGACCAACATCTCAGTTCCTGATCAATGAAAAATTATTGTTTCTGAGCAGATGAGTTCAATTTTTTTTGTTGGTGTATATACTCAGGAGGCAAATAATGTGAAAGAGAAACAGTCCTGATTTGAGTGATTATCTACATCAAAATCTTAATTCAAATGACATACTAGAGAATTTCAACAGTTCCTTAAATTATTTGAATGAGTCTAACATAGGACAGAGAAGAAGCCTTAAATAGTGTACATGATCACAGAATTACAGAACTGTTAGGGTTGGAAGGGACCTCTGGAGACCATGTAGTCCAACCACTCTGCCAAAGCAGGACCATCTAGAGTAGGTTCCACAGGAACATATCCAGGTGGGACTCTCATCCTTGATATCAAGGGCATCTCAAAGGTTTCAACCTTTAATGCAACATGAACCTCAGCATTAGCTTCACACACAGGTATACGAGAACTGTGATATAGAGCAGCAAAATGAATACTTCAATTGAATAAAAGAAAACAGTTGATTTTGGTTTGTTTTTTTTTTATTTGGAAAGGTGGAACATGAATCCTATTGTAGAGACATTTCATGAGGAGTTTGCACAAAGAGGTTGAGAGTCATAGCAATCTAGCTTGAACAAAACAGTCTTTCAAATATATGCATTCAGAAAAACACAAATTATTCTTTGAATAGTATAGGCAAATGATTAACTTGATTATTAACTATTAAATTGATAGGGTTTTATGGGTTTGGCACTACTACAAGCTAGATACTAAAAATCTGGTAACTTCTGCTGTTAACTTTGAGTGAATTTTACTATTCAATTTGATAACTTTTGTTTTATGCTTTTCCACACTGTTGAAGACACAGTTTTCCACACTTTGTTTTGCTCAGGATGGCATTTTTCACATTTTGAAACCCAAACACTGTAAGAAATACTGAATGGACTAAGAAACAGTGGACACTGCTTCATAGTGGGAGGGAACTGGAATATCAGCTAGTCCGCACTCTAGACATGGTTTACTAATGAAGAATTTGGATAAAGGGAATGGAGAATAAAGAGTGCTTTATTCCAAAGGGCATAAAAAGCAACCCTAAAACAGAGAAGTGTTTTAAAAAAGAAAAGAAAGTGGAAAGCTCAATCAGCAAAAGGTATTTGAAATAGATCAGCGAACGAAAAATAAAAGTGTTTGAATGGAAATTTGATTAATTCATTGCAGAGAAATCAAGTTTATTTTTAGACAGGATGTATTAGAAGGTATCAGAAGAAAGTAATATGAAAGTAATCTGCACCTGTCAAGGTGCAATAAGGTGGCTGCATCAGAGCTAGTATTTGCAATAGGAAAGGATGGCAGAAGGCCATGAGCGCATTAGCAAAGGAGCATCAAAGGAAACAGTTAAAACTAAAGAGTGGATTGCACATTTCTATGATTATCTGCAGACTTTTTAACTTCATAAAACTGTTGTTATAACATACTATGTAATAATATCTCTACCATAAACTCTTTGATTGGGATTGCAGTACACAGTTATTTCTCTTAAGCTGTGACATTCAGTGTTCACCTGTTTCCCAACTAGTTTTTTTGTAATGTGTTGTACTTTCCACCAGTTTTTCACTCCTATATATGATGACTGTTACCACAAATGACAGTGTCTGTTATTAGTTTTACCATTTTTCTCTTCCCAAGATACTTTTTTCAAGACTAGTTAATAGCTATTTCTGATTATTTCTGGAAAAGCATTTGGCTATCTGAAGTTGCATATGAACACTGTTATATAATCCAGCATCAGTTTACTATCTTTGCTGGGATGTGCTCTGCAAAGATTTCCATCTTCATTTATAAGGTGACAAAAAAAAAGCTATTTATTCGGCTTCCTCGTGTTATTTTTTTAATGCTTAATTAATTCATGAAGTGATGATTTTGGCTTTACAATAAGGGTAGCGTTAAATACTTGAAACTCTAGCAGCTGTTTCTGCTAGACCAACATTCCACTATTATCTGTCTAGAAAAATGTGTATTACTAACCTAATAGAGACAAAACAGATGCAATAGCATAATGCACCCCAGTTCAGTGCAGTTTATGTCGCAGCTCTTTTTGTTTCCTGACTTAGGATATGATACACAGGAATTACTGAACCGTATGCTGTCAGCAAATCTTAATAAGAACACTGTTACTTTATTATAAAGCCATAAAGCTAAGTCCATAATAAAAATATTTCATCTATATTTCATCAATATCACAAGTAATCAAAACCTCATAATATCTAAGAGAACAGAATGCGGTTTTATTCAGTGTCTACAGATTGCTAATTCACACAATCCTCTCCAATTTACAAAATCTTCAAATATTTTTTGAAGGTCTAATGTACTCAGCTACTTAGCAGTAAAGTATTCAACAGGAAAAAAACTGAAAATATCAGTATGTCTGTACTTGTAATTTGTTTTAAGAGGTTTTTAACAGTTTAGGATGATTTGGACTATTTTAAAGCTATTGGAATCACAAGATGTGCAGTAATTTTGAAACTTAAGGTATTTCCTAAGATTACTTAAGTGCACAGGATTCCTAGCCCTGTTATTTTTTTAAATCAGAGTCTGTGATTTTGGGCATTTATTTTGGATTTTTTTGGGGGGCTGGAGTTTGTTTTCTTTTGAAGCAGCTAATGCATACAATAGGCTTCTGAATGGATGCACTGAAACAAAACACTATATTATAGTTTAAACATTGCTTATATCTTCTTGTAACTATGTAATAAAGGAAATCTGATAGCAGACAGTAGCCAAAATGACAGTTAGTACAATCTATCTTGTATTTGTAACCAGCTTGACTTTGCAAAAAACTGTTGTGTCCATTCATAATGGGAAAAACCCCCAACCCAACCCAAAAAACCCCAAAAAAACAAAATCAAAAAACTGAAAAACCCAAACAAACCAACCAAAACAAAATCCAAAACCAAAGCAAACAACTGATGAAATAGTGAGCTCTATTTGGAAAAAATTGAGCTCACAGTTTAATTGCTTGTTAGCTCATGTCAATTGGTAACAAGAGGAGGAGTTGTATTAAGGAGTCATGAAAAGCCTAATACTCAGAAATTTCAGAAATTAATATCAGTTTGATCTTCAGATGTGTACACACAGAGGGACTGAAATATAAAAAAGTATTCCTTCAAGAAGACTTCTGAAATACCTTTAGGCTAACATAATTAAATGGATTTGCTGACTTTTGGACTTTTGCCTTCAGTTATAGCTATTCATTTATGTAATATATAATATATATTATAATTATTCAATTTGAGAAACAAAGTCACACGGATGATGGGACATTGTTTAACAGAGTAAATATTTCTGATACCTCTCCAAACATTCTTTCTTGATTCCAAAACACTGCTCTGATTCTTAATTGACCTTTCCACAAGTATTGTGTCTGTATTATTGTGAGTTTTGTGTAGCTTTAGTGTAACAATATGCAGTGTTTGATTAGGGTGTCAACTTGTTCATTTCTCTCCTTTTCTGATGCATTTCGCGGAGCTGTTTCATTGTGAAACACCCTACAATGTCCTAGAGATTCTTTTAGGGCAGCAAGTAACCTTATTTATTGTGTAAACAGTGACATTCTCAACATAACCATAACCACAAATATAAAAGGGCTTTGCTTTCAAACTGGTTTTTTTTCTTTACAACACCATACATACTGCCTTTGGGGCTAGAATGAAGCAATCTGTAAATGATGTATGAAATAGAACATGGAATTCTGGTAGAAAATGAGTTTTGGAAAAAAAAACCCGAACTGATTACTAGCATCCTTTAAAAAGGAAAAAAAAAAAAAGAAAAAAGAAAAAGAAGAAACTTATTTCTAAGATTTATAATGTGAATAAAATGATGGTATTGGGGAATACAAATGAGAATTGAATAAATAAATTACAAAGAGACTTAAAGCATCTACTAATTAAAAACATTGAAAAATTTACTTATTTTAATATTATATTAATTCATCAATATTAATAATTTAATTATTTTTATGGAATCCTCTATAATAGATATCAAAATATAAATTGCTAAGCATTATCATTCTTTATTATTTAGGTTACATTGTATAAACAATCCTATGTGATGTAGATATTATGAAAAAATGTACCTTCTACTGCTATTCAGCAGAAATATTGCTTTCCACATTCTAGCAATGCCTTTGATATGCTGCTTTCAAAGGAATTTTAAAATTACAAAAAAATATTCTCAAATTATAATAATTACTTTAAGTTATTAATTGATAATGTGCAGATTAATATTTCTATACTAGTTAAAATAGTTAAAATTATTAGCAATTTCAAATCATTTGCATGCTTAGAAAAATACAGCACTGTAAGAGAGACATAGATATCCTTCAAGGCTGTCCAGTATAGCTTGACATCTACTGTTACAACCTGGGCTATAAATGAGAGCATACCTGAAAACATGTAAGTGGAATACGTATGCAACACACAATGTTATTGATGGTACAGACTTACAGTCACCGAGGTCTTTTAAATGGCTTTAAAGAGGAATATACTGCTAGCTGCTCACTGATGGTTTTGCTGGAGAACAAGCCTAATCTAGAAAGTAAATTTTTTGCATGTTCAAAATTCAGCTATTTTGAAGTATAAATATTGACCTAACTGTTTTGGCTTAGCCATGTTACAGTTGTGACC
The DNA here is from genome assembly GCF_963264785.1 of Psittacula echo. Taxonomy (NCBI): domain Eukaryota; kingdom Metazoa; phylum Chordata; class Aves; order Psittaciformes; family Psittacidae; genus Psittacula; species Psittacula echo. Next base: position 83,666,200 of record NC_137737.1, on the reverse strand, counting down.
TTTACCCTTTTGTCCTTAGTTGCTGTCTGTAAAATAAGAATAATAATGATAACCATACTGCCTAAACATGTTGAATGTGTATGTCAAACTTACAGCTCACTGTTTTGGCAGGAATAAGGGGAGATGTCAGATTCCTTCTCATTAAAACAGACACATAGACTGTCATGCAATTTCTTTTTTTCTCCTCTAAAGTGCCTTATTCCCATTTTTTAAATATATGGTATTGCTCATGTATCATACACTATACTTGACACTTTTTCTATGAATTTAAACGTAACATTTACAAACTTAAAAGCTAGTGACAACAAGTTGAATTAACTCCTCTTTACAAGTATTTCACGATTCGTGTCAACACTTCCTAATCTCAAAAACATCTTAAAAAGGCAGTTAAATCAGTTTCTTTACCTCCTCTGCACATATTAATTGAACAAATTAACATTGTAAGATTTATTACCTAATTATACCATTCACTGAAAACTTGTTCGAGTATTTTTTAATTCTATTCCTGAAATAACAAAGCATTTCATTACCTAAGCTTCTCAATATTCTCATAACTTTCTGTATGTGTAATTAAAATAGTAATTCAGGCAGGCAACAATATGATAAAATATTACTTGGAATATAATATACATACAATATCTTACAGTTATTCTTGGAGTGTGTTCAATGTCCATGTGTGTCATACAATATAATCTACTCTGCAAGTATTTAAAAAATACAATAGATGTTCTAACTTTAATTCAAGTGTTGATGGGATAACTTGTTGTTTGCTATCATTTGGAATACCACAAAGCATCTGAAGCAATTCACCATGTCTGTGTACAGACTTCTTGACTTAATTAACAGCTGGCAAGTTAGCATATTTCAATTTAATGCCATTTTGGCACATGATGCTGACTCATGGATAAACAAAGGGGCTTGAAAAGTGTACATGAAGATTTACTAACAGCAAAGTTATGTTTGAGGACAATTAAAAACAAGAAGTGGGGGAGAGGGTGAGAAGGGAATAGGAGAGGAGGAGGGAGAGAGTGGGGAGACAGGAGATGGTGTTACTGCTGACTGGAGCATGCTTAAATCAAGGGCAGGTTCTGCATGCTGTTAAGACTGTTAATACTGCAGGCTGCTTTGCTGTTAAGGTGTCTGAATGAATATTATTGTCACCCTAAACTAAATCAAAAGCTACAAATGTAGAGCTAGGAAAAAGGAGGAAGGATGGAGTGACCTGTGGCAGTCTCTTCCCTTGAGAACCACCATAACAACACTGTGAGGGTCTAGAAAACACTCCCTGGACATTTTGGTTGAAGGGTTATGGAGCTGCACCTGGAAAGCAGCCTACAGAGCTGTATATAGAAGACCCTTACAATACAAAAGGTGAAGCCACCTAAGGCAATGTGCAACACCTGTCAAGCCAGTGGGGATCACTGGTTTATGTGGCTAAAGTTGTTCCTGAAATTATTTATTCTATCCTTATCTGCATGTGTGTCCTGGCTAATTTATAAACATAGAGAAGATAAGGTTGTTTTTGGTGATGACTTTGGCTTGGAATCTGTGGAGAAGGATGGAAAGATGCAGCAGTACTTGCCCTTCCCCTGCAGAGAGTCTCACCTCCTCACCTCTGCCAAATCTCCAGCTCCTTTCTTCTGAGAAAGTGATTCTCATGGGTGTTACATCTAGGAAGCCTCAGCATTAGCGACAAGGAAAGAGGAGACTGATTCTGCCTCTGTTTTCACTGTATGTAGATGTTGTACAGAATATCTGATTTCAGACCAAAACCAAAAAGTGTATATAAAAATATGACAAAAAAAACCAGATTAGAAATAAGTGTCTCAGCTAAAAAATTGTAATGATTAAAAAAGTGGCAGTGTTTAAATGGATTTTAACTAGATTTCAGTTGAGTTTGTTGTAAAGCAAAATTTTAAGACAACTTTCTTTAAGGAGCTATGGGAAAAACTCATTTTAATGGTGCCCTGGGAAAAATTTAGAAACACTGTGTTTAAGCATGACAGTATTCTGTTATTTGGGACAATGACACATCCATAAATGAAAAATCATCACAATGCTCATGAGTCTATTTTCTTTAAAACACTCAATCATTTTTTCCAAGAGCAATAAATGTATATTTACAGTTACACAGATATCTGGAGACAGCAGCAGTCCTGCTGTCTGATTTTTGACAAGCCACAAGAGACATGATTGTGTGCATTTTCTGTGTAGGTCACTGACATGAACAACTCACTATTTCAGTAAATGAAAAGGCTGCTACACGGTGTTTGTCCAAGGGGACGTGAAATGGATTTTTAACATTGAATTCATGGGAGAGAATATTTCTTTTTTGGAATCAAGACGTATCTAAGAATGAAACCTACTGTATGCCTAGACAGAATATTGCACCAGTGGAATACTCTCACCTCATCATGTAAAGTGGGGGTGGGAGAAGAGGGGTGACTGGAAACTTCTCCCAACCATCAAAAGCTGTGACTTTATGGAGCTGCTCTTGCTGCCGAAGGGTGATCACTGGCACAAAGCACTGCCTGTGTTTTCTGTCTTCCTCAAGCAATTGTAATCAAAGACAGATAGATGCAAAATCTGTGCCCAGCCTAGCACCATGCTGGTGCCAACCCCGACTCTGGGGATGGCCTCCCCCATGGAGCTGGTGAGACCTGTGGGGAATGGTGGAAAAGAGTGAACCTGAGGTCACTGAGATCTGGGTGAGGCTTTGGATTTTCTGGGCATTGTGGGGAAACTGTTTCTGACCGAGGACTGCAGAGGCCTATGACTTTCATCTTTTCCCATTCAAAGGTATAGGGCAGGTCAGGCTGACAGAAATGCTTGTGTTCAGCTGCAGCAGACCACCACTTGAACTGAGGGCTTATGCAACTTGGCCACCCTAAGATTTTCTGTTTCAGATATTGTTTCTCAGTGTTGATCTGCCAGAAAACAGCTGCTCAGATGTCACCCGGGAAATCAATCTGTATCTAAGGGAATCTGAAGCCTCTGTAGGGATTTCTCTGTGTCATCTCAATGACAGGTGAAAACACTTTGGTTGTATAATGAGGCCTGTTCTCAGGAATTAATAACTTTGCTTTTATACCCTGCTGCACTGAGGATGGGCAGCATGTGGGAGAGCAGAACCTGCTGCAAGGCTGCTTCAGGCAGAGGAGAAAATAGTGGGGATACTTACTCGTGTCTACACTGCCTATATGGCTCAGGTTCCAGCAGCCACCCCTTTGCCAGCATCAGAGCTTCTCTCATCCAGGAACTCATCAGTTGCTTTGTCTAGACAGTGAAATAAACTGTATGCCTTCAAGAGTGCTGAAATATCAGAGGAAAACAGCAGAGAAAAAAAATTTGCTCAAAAGAATTTGAATAGACCTTGCCACTTCAAAATATAGATCCTGATTTAAGGAAACATCTTCTCAAAAGCATTTAAGCAAAGTTATAAAACCCATGCATTGTCTTCCCATTCCCTGTGGCTTCTAAGTAGGTGATATTTTGCCTTCTCCAGAGAAGGAAAACAAATAATTTATTTATGATTTTTAAGCATTTGGCTTCTACTGTTATAATAATGATAAAATGTGATGTTGAATTCATATCTAACAGAAGACTAATAGCCATACATGGCACTTTTAATGTTCTTTACAGTTCACCTGCATTTCAACTGTATCTTGTGTCAGTCACTTATACTTCAATATCTGGTTTTTGACAAGAACAATCAGCTTTTCAGTGAGGACATGTAAGCTGCCTTTAAAGAAACTAGCTTTGCTCTGACGTGGAGGTGGAAATTGTATCTTGACAAATTCTGTCTGAGGAAGTTGCTCCTCCCCAAAAGAATCCTAATCCAAATCTTAATGCTTTTCTTTACACCTGTATATGTTAATTAAAAAGCAACAGAAGCAACTTATTTTTCTTAACTCACTAAATAAGTATCAGGTAATGAGTTTTAGATGGTTTAAATGCTTGTTGAGACTAGACCCCTGGTTTTCATAGATTTTTATTTAGGAACTGTCTATGAAATAATTTTTGTTTTAAATTTAGGGGTTACTGTGCTTGTGATGCTCTGTAGTTTGACTTCCTTCAAGATACAGAATATTAATCTGCAATAGATGTCAGACATCTTTTGGTGTAGTATCCTCTATCACAGTTTTTCAAGGTCAAATACTTTCATTGGATCTGACGTAGTTTATATGTGAAATGTTTTGGCCTAGCTGTAACTCATTATTATAGCTGAGAATAGGAATAAAAATTACTACATTGTTCAGAACTTTTTAATAACATCTTTCACACTGTGAAGTACTTAACAGTCTTTAATTCCCTAACACTACTGACCTAGTCTGAACAGCCTTACTCCTATTTGCTATACGCAATTTTGCCATGTACCATGGATTTATATATCCATACTTAAGTTTCCCTGGGGGAAAAAAATAATGGAGGTCATGCATCACAGAAAGTTTTTCTGTATTGTTTTTAATCAGCAAGGATTCTTTTCAAAGAAGACATACCTCAGTTTTAATGCTTTTTTGAAAACTGGTATAAATTATCATGGCAAAAAGTATTTTCCATTGTTCATTTTGCTTGTTACATAACTTAATTCTGTTGGTCTGTAAACCAATGTTTAGCATTTCAGTTATTGTTGTCTAAAAGAAAAGTTAATGCTTTGCCAATTGTTTTAGCAACAAAACATATTTAAATAATATTGTTTATTTGTGATTGAAATTGATATTGCAAAATAGAAAGCAATCCAGAATACAGTAACTGCAAAGAGGCTCACTTCCCTCTTCTGCATCTTCATTTTTCAATTATGAAATGTGACAATTGATTAAAATACTGTCTTATTAGACGTTATTATTCATCTTTATTTCTGGAGTTTAAAAGGAGTGAAATAATGCTCTGTTTACTTGTTATTTCCTTCAAAGATAAAAGTTGTTTTATTTCCTTTTTAGAACCTCACAAAAGCAATGTAGATAATTATGCCAAACAGTTATGTAAATCCCAAAAGAAAGAGTAAATCCACTCTTATGAAAGTATTCAAGAAGTTTTTTTAATTTACTGGAGATAGTGGGGTTTCATGTCTTTACAAGTTAAAGTTATACAAGTGTCCAATTAGCATGATGAAATGCCATTTTTCTTTTATTTTAAAAATATATTTAAAGGTTTTCTTGTCTGATAACAATGAATGATGTATTTATGCAAAAACAATATCGTATAGGTGAAACACAGCAAGTGATACAAAACGTTAAAAACAGTGAAAAGAAAATTATCTTCGAAGACATGAAAAGGAGCTCTCTCGTAATGCCCCTCACAATGTAAAAATTTGAAATGATGGGGAAGGTAAATAATGCTTCATTTTTGGAAATTTTTTTAGGTATTATTTTCCACTTGCTAGGAAAACATGCTGAAAATATTACTCTGAGCTTGCACTGACTGAGACCTGCAGGAATCTGAGTTTTATTTCCCATGAAGCTTGCTTTAGAGCTGTTGTTGCATCACTTAATCTTTTCACGAAGTAGTGTTCTGCTTCTATAGAGTCATGAAAGAGCTAATGCAGACAAATGAAGATGTCTCTTAGGGCTCAAGTTATTTTCAAGACTCAAAGCTCTTGGGTAAAAATAATGTGCTTTAAAAATACCTCTGCTAAGCCATGTTTCCACTTGCTTAATACAGAATGGAGGAGAAGATTTTCATGTAGCTGAAAAAAGAACTGTTTAATACAACTAACAGGAGCTCACAGGGAAAATATCTTTCAAAGGAAAATACATGGAAGCACAGGATTGTTGTGTGAACTTTTAGTGACATTTTTTGCTATATATTTATGCTTTAGTAATTCTCTTCAGCTGTTTGCCATGATTTACAACAAAGAATTGATCAAGTTCATGTGTATATCTGAGCTTTAGAATGCATTTTTGACAGTTCAGTGTCAATGGTCATTCTATGAATTTCATATTTTCGGAGTAAGGAGAGAGAAGAAAACAGAAATATCTTTATAGATTAGCACTGAATCTTAATTTTGGGTAATCAATGAAATAAACCTATGCTTCAAAAGTATAAGGAAGAACTGAAGTTTTATTTTATGTAATCTTTTACTTCCTGGAAAAAGAGGACCAACAACTTCATGGTCCTAATTTAATTTTTTAAACTTTATGTTTAGCTATTTCAGTAGTTAAATAGCTATTAGGCTCTTCAGCTTTTTTCCTGAAAAGAAAACAGAATTGTCACTGCAGTGATGTGAGATGGAAGAGGAGAAACAGCTGGAGTGGAGAGAAATTTATATTAATCCCAGCAATATCAACATTTTATTTCTGCACTTTTACCTGAAGTATGTGGCAGCAAGTAATATAGGTATTTTTAATCAGAATTATGACAGATTTCTATTAATTTTCTGTACTTATTTTCAAATTGTGAGAACAACCTTTCTATAAGTGACTTCTCTCTGAGTATCTCACATAATCTGTTTACTTAAAAGTTCTTGAATGAAAAGTTATTAAAGTTTTATAATATTTTCTTCTTGAGATAATACCCCTATAATTACAACAGTCAGTTATGTAATTATATTTGTACTTGAGCTTAGATTTCATGTGAGTGGATCCAGTGATTCAATTTCTCCTGCATGATTACGTAGTGTCATAAAAATTCACATAAATATGCTATGAAGCAAAATGTGAATAATGTAAGTTATTACAAACAGAATTTGTACGGGCCAAAGTTGCTTAATCATCATATGCTTAGTTTATTACTGCACTTTTTGCTTTTATTACTCTCAAGAAATTAGAATAAACTTATAGGCTCCTAAGCCTCTGATTTATTTTATTATGTAAACTACCCTACATTTCCATAACCTGTAGATTTTTATTATTAAGCAACTGATTCTTGGACTTAATAAGAATAATTTATTGAGAATATATTCATCACCCTTCCTGTTCATCATGCAGTCATGTTCATCAGCATATTGCAAGGCTGTACAGTAAAAGAAGTTGATGGGAAGGTTGCACTTTCATTAGACAAGTGTAAAAAACTGTTGAGTATTCCTTTATAGATTTCCAAAAAGAAGCAGTTATATTCTGTAGACAGCTGTCATGTTAAGAGGTCTTATACACTAGTAAGGGTGTATAAGGGGTATTTATTTCCCTCTGTAAGGGGGAAGATTTCATCCTTTCAATTGCAAGTTTGATGGGTTTGTTACTGCCCCAGGAAAGATGAGACCCTTGAGACTAATCAAGATGTCAGAGCACTCTGCAGGCGCTCCACTGTTATTAGAAGGTGATGTTACCTACCGTCCTATTCAGGGTTCGCCGCAGCAGATTCACCCACTAAGTTAAAAGAAGTTAAGTATATTTTTAAGCCAATTTTAAGTCAATTTGACTTTCCAGAAACTCACACAAAATAGACCTTAACTGACTATTTTTATTATATTTAGTGACAATTTAAGGTTTGAAGATTGTCAGTGACAATGTAATAAACTAACTGTGAGAACAAGCGTGAAATAATATGCAAAGCAGGCTAAAAATCAGTCATTAAGTGTGCATAGAGGAGAGCTTTTACCCTAGAGGTGTCCATTTGTGGGGAGAGAAGATGGGTTCAGCCTCACGGCTGATCCCAGCAGTTAACAATGGAATCTTCCCTAATTCCCCACCACCCCAATTTTGCATATTTAGAAGTTCTAATTTGAACTAGCAACTCTCTGGAGCCACATTCCATCCCAGAGGTATCACCTGCATTTCACTGTAAAATTTGTTTAACATTGTAAGATAACTTTGAGCATTTGTAGGCAGGTGGTCTCTAATTTCCCCCATTATCCCACAACAGTGTTGGGAAAAATATCCAGAGGGACCTCGACAGGCTTGTAAGGTGGGCTGATGCCAACCTCATGAAGTTTAACCATGCCAAGTGCAAGGTCCTACACCTGGGTCGGAGCAATCCCAGGCACAGCTACAGGTTGGGCAGAGAAGAGATTCAGAGCAGCCCTGCAGAGAAGGACTTGGGGGTGTTGGTCAATGAGAAAATGAACATGAGCCGGCAGTGTGTGCTCGCAGCCCAGAAAGCCAACTGTATCCTGGGCTGCATCAAAACGGGCGTGACCAGCAGATCGAAGGAGATGATCCTGCCCCTCTACTCTGCTCTCGTGAGACCTCACTTGGAGCATTGTGTGCAGTTCTGGTGTCCTCAGCATAAAGAGGACATGGAACTGTTGGAACAAGTCCAGAGGAGGGCCACGAGGATGATCAGGGAACTGGAGCACCTCCCGTATGAAGACAGGCTGAGAAAGTTGGGGCTGTTCAGCCTGGAGAAGAGAAGGCTGCATGGAGACCTCATAGGAGCCTTCCAGTATCTGAAGGGGGTCTACAAGGATGCTGGGGAGGGACTCTTCATTAAGGACTGTGGTGACAGAACAAGGGGTAATGGGTTCAAACTTAAACAGGGGAAGTTTAGATTGGCTATAAGGAAGAAATTCTTTACTGTGAGGGTGGTGAGGCACTGGAATGGGTTGCCCAAGGTGGTTGTGAATGCTCCATCCTTGGCGGTGTTCAAAGCTAGGCTGGACAAATCCTTGGGTGTCATGGTTTAGTGTGAGGTGTCCCTGCCCATGGCAGGGGGGTTAGAACTAGATGATCTCAAGGTCCTTTCCAACCCTAACTATTCTATGATTCTATCTCTGTTTCTACACTAAACAAAATTTAGAGCAAGGCTTGGACCCCAGTTCCTGAAGTGGAATGATTTGTAGGATGCTCCGTCAGCAAAGTAAATACAGAGGTGAGAGGAGCTCTGGGCATGCTTAAAAAAATAGGCAGGATTTTTGGAGATACTACCTTTGGACATGACAGCTGAAGTTTGAAGAAGCCCAGTTTAGTTCAGATCTGCCAGTAACAAGAAATACCTTTTCCTATTCCCTTTTCTTTGTCCAACACAGGAAGAAAGACATTATAATTAAACAAAAACCTTACAAAACAAGAATGAACAGAAATGGAGTTTGACGATTCTACAAACAGATCAGAAAAAGAAAAATTCCTTTGTTCTTGAAATACTTTATCTAAACACTAATATAAATGAAGTCTGTTCAGCATGTGAAAAATATTTCACTCCTCTGTCAAATCTCTACAGATTCTTTAGGAGATCTGCATGCACAAAGGAGATAAATTTATTCACTGCTCTTTACCTTGAAATTTAATTGAAAAGCACAACAGTATATGTGTTCTTAATATTTTTGAACAATAATTGAAAAAAGCTGAAGCTTAATTTTTCTCTTTTACTTCTATTTCTGTCATCTGTGGTGTTTGAAAAGTCTCTAACTGACTTTGCCTTAATTTACCTAGCTGCAAAAACTGATCACATTCAAGTATATACATTAGTCACCCTCCTGACCATACTTTTATCAAATGTTCTTCTAGTTAAATATAACCATTATTCAGATGAAATTTTTATTCCATGTTTTGATAGAAGATTTTAATTTTTTTTTAATACCCACAAGGAAAATTATTTTTTCTCATAAGAAGAATAATAGTAAGTCATGGTACTTATGATAGAAAATGGTAAAAATAATTGACTGTATGTTACTTATTTAAGTCTTTATCACTAGTGTTTTAATCTTTAAAATCTATTATCTCATGCTGTTTTTTCCTATTTTAAATTTTGACTGTTTGACTTTGCATTTTTTGATTAATGTTCTTTTAAGATACTTATTGGTATGGTATTTCCCAGTGTTTTAGGAAAAGCTCTCTGACAGAAGAAATTCCATGTATTTGCATCAAATATCTAGTATCAAAAGGATTTGATTTTCTAAGAATATTCAGCCTTGCTATTGTGCAAACTACATTCTTACCTGACTTTTGGACCAATGCTGAAGATACATAGGAAATTCTGATCACGGGAAAACCATTCAGCTCATGCATTTTGCTTTCCTTCTTTCAGTCTTTTTTAATGCTTTATTTATTTATTTTTGATCCAAATCCTTTAAATCCTTTTCAAATGAAGTATGGGGTGGGAGAAAGTTCTGCAGTGTTGCTAAAAAGCTTTCACTTACAACCAAGTAAACTTAGGTTGCCCTTTCAGTATTCCTTTCATTTTCTTTCCTTTTTTTTTTTTTTTTTTTTTTTGATGTCCCTAGTTGTGTGCATGGAAATATGCAGAGATGGTTTGGGTTTTGTTTTTTGGTTTATTTTTTACTTTGTGCTTGAATGTTCCAGTCATTTTAAGAAGTACCTTCTGACACTTTAGTGGCTGTCACAGGTTAGGAAGCACTGACTCACTCACTTTTACCTGAAGTATCTGCCATCTGGGTAGCTGGGAATGCTGATCTGAGGTTCAGCACTTGCTGGTTTTCCTGTTGAAAGCAGAGACTGCAAGGAAAGGTTTTCATGCTGCTGCCATGTAGAGCAGTGAAAAACATTGGGCTGTTTGGAGTTTTTAGCACTGTGAACTGAGAAAAGCTGGCATGGGGTCTGCATGGAGAGAGCCATCTGAGATTTAAACCATTACAGTCCAGTAGGTCATTCAGGACAGTGAGTGATCAGCACTCTGCTTATAATTGAAGATTTGATTAATGACTATTGGGCTTTAACAAGGTTAGCAAAAGATTCAAAGGCCAGCTCCTAGCAGGATTTCAGGATTCTCCTTGGACTGCAACAGCACAGGAAAAAAGACATCACTTTTCACGATAGCAGAACAAACACTTTTTTTTTCCTACATTTTGTCCTAAAATTGCAAGCCATTTCAGCTACACTTGGAAGCATTACACAGCCTTATTTGCAGGCAGTGTTGCCCACCACCTATCATCATATGTAGACAGTTCTGTTCATTTTTTTTTTTTGTCATATTAAGACTTCTAAATGGCAAACCAGGCAATTTTGCTAGTTTCAGCTGTATGAACCAAGAAGGAAACATTGGTAGTGAACAATTTGTGAGCCTTTATCAATAAGTGGAAGTGTTGACATCAATTAAAGGTCAACATTTCAGCTTTATGAAATCATCTGTAAAATTATCAAAATAGAATGACTAAGCACTCAGTCATGTCAAAGTGGTGTTAGAAACAAAAGAATACTAAAGACGCCCTGCTTCAGAAAGAACAATTTCATGTTGTATGAAGGATCCATCACAAAATTTCCTTGATTAATTTTAAATTACTCTGAATGTACTTATCCAAGAATTTTAAGAAGCCTGAGTTTTAGAGTTGTGTTGGTAAAGAAAAGTCACATTCCACATCCTGTATTCTGCAACTCATTTGCTCACATTCACCTTATATGTGGAAGTATAAAAAAAAAAAGTTTTGGAAACATTGACATTTTGCAAATATCTGGGAAAATAAATTCCATTTATCCCTATGTAGAACAATTTAAAATAAACACACTGTTTACCAGACTTTATTTTTCAAATCTGCATACTTAACTTCCATTTGGAGTCATAGTATTATAATCTGCTACAGATAATACACAATTTACAGATAATACACAATACATAATTACCCTTGTATTGGGGTAATAATGTAATAAAAAGAAATTTTAAAAGGGAATAATGCGATTAGAAAAGAAAATGTTTACACTTTTGTGTTGTTTGTTAGAAAAAAATTATTAGCATTAATTAATTTGACTAGTTGAAGTTTGTGAATGCAAAGAAAACCCTTATTTCTTTTGCATCATTATTATATGAATATTAAATCATTTCAAACATATGAAAATGACGGTTGAAAAGTACATGAAGCATGGTGTGAAAATTTGCTATTACTTCCTGATTGCATTCACATGGAGAAACTAAATAAAATTACCTTGTTGTAGTCCTTTTTCTCTGGGTTTAAAATTGCAAAATCAATGAAGTTTATTTGCTAGCATGCTCAAATCTACTTAACTATTGCAATGGATAGTAATTAAAGTATAGATCAACCAATTAGTTCTCATCTATATTTACAGAGTTTGTATCTCAATGAAAATCACAGGTAAAAGTACAGATACAATTACTATGCCATTTTACATTTCTTAAGAATATGTTTTACTGGCACAGTGCCATCTCTTTACAGAAAGTAGGATAGACATCTTGGACATATTATTTTTTTTCCAAGATGTTTTTCAGATATTAAGTAACAGCTATTTGTAAACTACTTTTTTAGAATACTACTCAATGTTACTTATCTAAGAAACCGAAACCAAACCCTAAACCAAAAATGTATTTTTATATGTAACAGTAGGTACATGAAATTAGTGTTAAAGGATGAGAGTTCAGTTCTGAATGGAACTTCAAAACGCTCTTGACAAACCCTTACAGCTTTCTTCTAGTAGCAGCCCAATATGACAGTGGCACAGTGCTATTCCCATTCCAAGGGTACACAATACCAAGGTATACCAATATTACTACTTACTGTACTGTCATGCTGTAAGTTTCCTTCTACTTTCTAGAATTAATATCTGTCAGTCACATGGCATTTGTTACTATGTGACCAAGGACCTTATGTAGGTGCACTGTCTATCTATCTCCTTCCTATATTGGCTAACCTTTGGTGCAGAATGTTAAAAAGAAGTACAATAGTGGTAAATAAAAAAAAAAAGATAAAGTCAGCATTGAAAGTGAAGTGATATTAACACTTCAAATGTGTTGAAAAAACTTCTCAGTTGTCTTCTGAACTCAGTCAGCTCAGAGATGAGGATATTTTTTTCCCTGCAGTTATTCTTACAGGATTAATTAAAAGTTGTTAGAACCATCTCTGCATTAAAAGTAAATATTTAGTTATACAGCATGTGTATTTTCCTTCTGCATCAAACATAGAAATGGAAATAGACACCAGAAAACAGATAAATAAGTTAGACATTCTTCAATGTTGGGGTTTAGGATTGTTTTTCCATTTTTTGTTCATACTCACATAAAATTAATTTTAATCATACAACTGATCTACACTTTAAATGTTATATGTGAGCAAGATGTAAAAATCACCTGATGTGTAGGTACATGCAGAAAACTCCACCGATGAAAATGATTCTTCTTAAGTTATAAGACAAAGAGTTTCTATTTAAAAAAATGTCAAGGCTGAGAGTCAGCCATGAGACTACAGGTAGAAAAATCTAGAGGAAAAAAAAAAATATTTTCTAGCCTCCTAAATATAAGTAAAACTAGTGAATTTGGAATAAAAAAGCTGCCACAGATAAAACATATATTGACTAATGAGCATATTGCTGTTATGGTGATTACTAATCACTTACTGCAATATTACATTTATTGAGTTCCTATGCATTCTTTTAAAAAACCCTGTAAAATCTGAGCACTGAAGAGAACTGATTTGAAGGTGCTGTCCTCAGAGTTAAAAGTTAAAATCAGATGGCTATTACATGTATGTAGAGGTGCTTAGAGTTTTACTATCAAGTAGCTGATTGCTCACCAAATTGCTGAACAACATGAGAGCTACAGCAAATGGATATGTTTGCTTACTGATTTTAACTTACACACTTTCTTAGCTTTGGTATTGATGATGCAAACAAAAGTGTAACAAAGTGTCAAAAACTGTAGTAACAGAAAGGTAGATTACTGTTATGAGGAAAATACACGTACATCACCATTTGGAAGTGTAACAGAATTTTATGTAGTAGACATACAAATGTATAGCCACACTATAAGAAACTTGTTTTATTGCTACGTTTAAAATTTGGAGGAACAGAAATCCTGGAGATGCTATTTCATTTATACTACATAATAAATACGTTTCTAGCAAGGCATAAAAGACTGAAACTAGAGTTTTAAAAGAAAACTGATTGTGAAGTGTTGCACTTTATGCCTAGAAGACAATATTATTAGAAAAAAAACCAACAACTGCAATTAAAAACAAGAAAAAAATCCAAAAAATAAAAAAATCCAAAAAAACCCCACAAAAAAACAGAAGACGGAGGTAGGGTCTTGGAGCTTTAATTGCTATATTGGAGAATGGTTAAATAGATTGTAATGGGACCATGCTGGTTTCTATCCAACAAAGATTTGACACATAATGAATCAGGTTGTCATTTCAAAAAAAAAAAAAATGCTTGTCTTCTACTATGGCTTGCTTTTAAAGGCAGTCAATCCTGATACTGAGCCTTATTTGAAGTGCAACAAATAAACAGCTAGTCAGCTCCTAGTCAGTCTCCTAGTCAGCACCTTCTAAAGAGAGTGAGAAGATAAAAATCACTATTTTTTTCAGAGTTATGTGCTTTTCGAAGCATATGCTTCTTGAATTCAAGAATTTTAGCACGCCAGTGAAGGTAAATGCAGGTTACCTGAGGCAGCTGCAGACAGCATTTAGTAACCAGTTTTTTGAGAGCATATATCACAGACTTAGAGTTGGGTTGGGTTTTGGTTTTGTTGATTTTTTTTTGTAATTTCCGATGTTTGTGGTTCTTTCCTAGGTGATTTCAATACACAATTTTATTGACTCATAAATAAACATCTCTGAGAACAAATGCATGCCCAGAGCAATGTCTGGTACGTTCTCTTAAAAAGTAGAGTTCTATCCTTCTGAAACCATGACACTTGTAACAGAGTAGGAATAGGGGAAGTGTTAACATTACCTGCAATCCTTGACATTTTAAGTAAAAAGATACTGTTTTTTAGTTTTAGTCTAAGATATGGAAAGTTCTTCTGTGCTCCAACCCCAACCTATACAACACTGATGCAAAAAATGTCTTGTACATACCTACCTCATAGTTTTATTTTAAAGTATTTTCCAGAGATACATAATTTCCCTTAACATGGCATGTTTTCTTTTCTTTTTCCTGCTCACTATTGAATGCATCTCAGCAAGCTCAAGAAGTGGGCCGATGTGAACCTCATGAAGTACAAGAAGGCCAAGTGCAAGGTCCTACACTGGGGTCACGGCAAGCCGCAGCATCAGTACTGGCTGGGAGATGAAGGGACTGAGAGCAGCCCTGTGAAGAAGGATTTGGGGGTACTGGTGAATGAAACACTGGACATGAGCTGGTAATGTGCACTCACAGTCCAGAAAGATGACCATACCCTAGGCTGCATCAAAAGCAGCATGGCTAAGAAGTGCAGGGAGGTGATTCTGCCCCTCTACTCTCCTCTGGTGAGATTCCACATGTAGTACTGCATCCAGCTCTGGGGTCCTCAGTAGAGGAAAGATATGGACCTGTTGAAGAGGGTCCAGAAGAAGGCTACAAGAATTATCAGAGGGATGAAACACCTATGAAGAAAGGCTGAGAGAGCTGGGGTTGTTCAGCCTGGAGAAGTGAAAGCACCAGCAAGACCTTTTTGCAGTCTTTCAAGACTTAAAGAGGGCTTATAAGAAAGATGGGGACAGGGCAAAAATGGGATAGAAAAGGGGTAATGGTTTTAAAATAAAAGAGGGCAGATTTCAGCCTAAAATAAGGAAGAATTTTTTTACAATGAGGGTGTTGAAACACTGCAACAGATTGCCCAGGGAGGTGGTTGATGCCTCCTCCCTGGAAACATTCAAGGTCAGGCTGGATGGAGCTCTGAGCAACCTGATCTATTGCAGGGGAGGCTGGACTAGACAGTATCTGTGTGGTGCTTACTTTCTGGCTGGATTTCATCTATGCAACTTAACAACAAAAAAAATATTTTTTTTCCTTTCTGTGATACATGTAATTTTGGCTCTCTTTCTAGCCGAACACAATCACCTGAGAAATGTCTGTAAACTATGAAGTACTGTTAGTGCCTTAGGAATTATAATAGTATCTTTACTAACTAATGGAAAAAATGAACCCAAACCCTCAAATAATCTTTGTTTGTTTGTTTGTTTAAACCTGGAACCCTGAATTTGAATAATAATTATGCTTTAATAAGACACATTTTTTATTAGATAGTAACAGCTTGAGTGAATGTATATGCAGTTCTTTAAGTCAACAATTTTTAAAAGCATTTTTCAAATATACTTATTTTACATTTAACTGCAAAGCAATTGATGTAGTCTTGTTGCAGCACAATAGGACATTCTCATCAATTAGCTTTTTATTTTTTCATCTTTTTAATAAAAATATGTTTCTTTCAACTGAATTCAACATTGAAAACTAAATATAAGCACTAGTTTCTTTCTCTAGTCTCTGCAAAACATTAATTATTTAGACTTGCACTTTTATAATATACAAATAAATTACTAGACTTAAATTTGGGAATTCAGGAGTAAAAAGCGAGCAAGATTATTTCTTTCTGCAGTAGAAACAAACAAGCCAAAAGACAATACCACAATGTATACAGAAATTTATGTATAATTTTAACAGTGATTTGGATATCTTTAAAAAACATTACAAATCTCCTGCAGTATATTTTAGTATGTGCAGTTTATAACAGATATCAGGCAGGTCTAATAATCAGTGTTGTCACGATTGAATAGCCCTAAGCAGGTCTGAATTATACAATTCAATGATTCTTTCTTAGGGTAGAATTCTCAGAGTGTACTATAAATTAAAAATATTCCTCTTAATGTGATAAAAAATATCACTAAATTTGTTAACTTTTAATAACAGTAATATACGTTTAAAATCATTGCCAGCAGAGATATTTCAAACCTGCACTTTTTGTGGACTTCTAGCCAATAAATGCTGATAGCGTGACTAGTAATTATTTTCAGTGAACCAAAAAATGTTTTCCACTGAGAACAAAGTATCCTTCCACTTTATTAACTAATATCACTATTTTTCCCAAATGATTTAAAAAAAACCCAGAAGCCATGACATTTCATACATTTGCAAATATCAGAGAATCTGAAGTGATAATAAAAATGTGCAATTTGTAATAAAATCCATGACTGTTTACAGAAGATATGCCAGAGATTTATAAAAAATCAGGTCTCAGCATTCTCAGATTTGACTAAAAAGACCCCTCTAATTTCAAATGATGCTTAGAAAGCTTTGTTTTGCCACAATCACATAATTCTAGTTAATAAGTATCAGCATCAAGGCTGTTAGTTTTACAATTGTATAACCAATTTTCAAAATAAAACATTTTCTTGAGAAACTTGGAGAAGCATATTTCCCTTTGTCCAGGAAATAAGGATACAAATCTGGTATTGTTATTTTTCCTGGTTCTTGCAATGACCGTTGTCACCCCTCTGGGTAATTCCTCATTCAGACTGTTAACCTTAAACTGTTATGTACCTAAAGTTTAGGTGTTACTTCTAGGTTGAAACACTGATTTCTTTTTCTTCTGGCAACAAGTAGTGCTTATTGCGGTAGTAAAACAAGCAAGTAATTTAAGATACATACAAAAAACATATCATTGTTTATTTTATATCACTACAATGGTATATTGAATAAACCCATCCATGCAGGCGAAGGAATACCCCTTTTTCTATCAAAATGTCAACTGACAAGTTCAAAACCACTGTGATGTCTCAAAAATGTCACTTTCTTCCTTTGTCCTTTAACAATGAATTGCCAAAAGCCTGATTAGATTTCTACAAAATATTCTGCTTATCAAGTGTAGAGATTTTTGTTGCTCTTATTTTCTTTATGGTGTCAATATACAGTTTTTCTCTTTTCTAAGGGATTGAAGAAGCCTTTCTGGAAATGTTAACCTGAAAGGCATTTTCTATAGTCCTGAGCATTTGTAGTTTGACTTCCCTTTTTAATCCAGAGTTTCTATATCTGCTGTTACAATCGAAGCAGCAGTTCAAAAGCTTTCCTTGCTAGCATGAGATAAAACTACAAAAGCAATATTCTAAGAGGTTAACATTAGCATGAACGCTTTTTATCAAATACCTTATTAAAAAGTACGCAGGTTAAAATGGAGATTCCTCCAGGTCTTTTTTTTTTTTTTCGGACTTGTACATGAAGTGTGTTATTGCTTTGAAAACTAAAGGACAAGTAATTCAAAAAGAACATAAAACAACATTGTGAAACCAGAGGCTAACATCTCCAAATGTAATCCATGTCTCATAATATTTGCTGTTGTCAGAAGTAAAGATATTCGCTTGAGAATTTCCAAGAGGATCTAGGATTTTACTGTGAGAATAGCCAGGTAAACACATGAATCTTTAGGAAAAACAGCTAATCACATGTTTAATGTTTTCCAGAGAAAAAAAATGAAAACAAAACAATAACTTTCATAAGTCTGAAGATACTATTATCTTGATCAATATGAGAATTGCCTAAGTCTTTTCAAATTAACAGAAAAGATATCTATCTGTAATGGTATTCAGTCATAGCAATGTTGAACCAAACGCTAATAAACTTGTATTATAAATTATTAAATTCAGGCATATACACTGGGCTCAATTTAACTACTGTAACATATATAAAATACGAACTATTCAAATAGAAGATACCTATTCAATATAAAAATACACCTGCCACAAATTGAAATATTATAAAGGCATAAATAGGCAAATGAAAATGGTTTGCTGTGGGAGATCTTGACACAGTGGACAGTACTACAACAGAATGAGAAACTAGGAAGACATTGCAATACTGGGGTGTAACTAATATCAGAAGTTCAGACTTTTGTCTTTCAGTAGAAGAATAGTACTACATTTGGGAGATTTGTAGAGCACAAGGAGATTAAATTTTCAGAATACATATATCAAATGTTTAATTTCGTATAGGTATGAATCACCAGTTAAGCATAGAAGCACATTTACAAGGCTGTGCTACTATCCTTCATATTAGGAAAGGTAAACATTCTTCTATGTTTGGAGACACAAAGGAAACAAAGTTTAACAAAAGTGAATATCGTACTGAAGGAGACAGTCATGGATCACAACATTTCAGAAAAGGAAAACAGTGGGATTTGTAAGGTCTCGGCTTCATAAAGCAGTTTGATTTTTATATCGATGAGCCTAAGCTGCTTTAGTTTTAAAGACCACAACTCCAGGGTGTATACCACACTTCAGTCAGACATAAAGCTCTATCTCCACCTGGAGTAGGAACACACATTCAGCTCTTTCAGAGTCCTTCCTTGTAAAATGTACAAAGCAGTTGTCTTAGAAAGCAGTACCTTTTCACCAGTTTTCATCAACTTTCTCCTGCATATAGTAACTGGGGGTTTTGCAAGTACGAACTGACTTCTTTTTTTTTTTTTTACATGTTTCTGTCTCTTGAGATTTGCTTAGGAATCATTTCATTTTCTACCTCCCTAAAACATAGGGTACTCATTTTCCAGGCTTTCACTCTATCTTCCCTGAAATTCCAACTATAATTCAGATTGTGCAACAACCTTCTTTTCAAACAAGTAAATCCAGTTAGAAATAAACCACTCTTTTATGAAACAAAATGAAAAGAAGAAACAAAATCTCATCTTGTGTAACTACATGCCAAGATTAACGCAGTAAATCTGTGAAATATGTTTAATTCTGAAATCAAAGTGCCTCTGGAATGACAATATGTTTTTATATGACTATTAGAAAACCTTATGATATTAAGTATTTTGCAAGGAGATGATTTAGAGGAAGGTGACTGGACAGGAAATTGTTGTCATTGTTCTTTAACCTATGGGGAAGAAAAGTTGTGTTATAAAATTTGTGTCTTAAAAATTAATATATTTATTTTAGTTTGGGGTTTGATTTTTTATTTTTCATTTAGATTTATGTTTGCTTTATGCAGGATTACAGTTGTTCAGGCTAAAATACCCCTTTCTTTCTAAAGACAGGAGGACTTCTTAAAATATTATAATATTTCCATCTGTTTCCATGTAATTTGAAGCAGCATCTGCAATAGTACTAAAACTGATGCTTAAGGTTCAAAAAATGCCATCAGAACCAAGAGACTGAGACTACAGGGATAACAAAACATAACCTAGACAGCAATTCTGTCTTCATTTAAAATCCTAAAATATCCTCTTGCTTTTAAGGAGTATCTTATAAGCAAAATTAATTTGTGAACATCTGTTCAATGCAAGACAGAAATGAGTTTTGGTCAGAATATATTTCATTTTTATGTTTAGTGTGTGTTATTTAGTACAAGCTGACTCTTTAGGAAATGAGTTGTGGTTTTGTGCATTGGTTTTAAGGTAGATGTTTTATTTTGTTATACTACATTACATGAATAAATGAAAACTATGATTTTACTCAAAATTAGTAGAAAAGCACTTAATAATCAAGTCTGCCTGAAAAATGCTTACTAGATGCATCCCTAGCCTTGACCTGGTATTCTAGAGGATTTAGTTCTTATGAAGAGAAATGTAATTTGTCTGATAGTCA
Source organism: Psittacula echo (assembly GCF_963264785.1). Lineage (NCBI taxonomy): Eukaryota > Metazoa > Chordata > Aves > Psittaciformes > Psittacidae > Psittacula > Psittacula echo. Next base: position 83,646,090 of record NC_137737.1, on the reverse strand, counting down.
TAGGTGCATAAAGACTTAAATGTTAGAAAACTTTGATATAATACTACTAGATCTCAATTACCTTTGTAAAATGACACTGAAACTAAGGTAAAACCGATCAAGTTATATTTTCTTAAGCCTGTCACTGTGAACTAATGACTTTCTTCTATGGCTTCGATTAGTCCATCAGAAAAAGACAGATAACTTAATAGTCCATGGAAACAAAGGGATTGATTCAAAGGTTCCACAGAAACACAATATTAAATTCCTTTGTCACTAAGCAGTATCAACAGATTCTTTTGAACAGGAGTCAGTACTGACATGAAAGAAATCTAATTCAGCCAGGTAAACTAATTTTGATACTTTTTGAACACAGAGTGCTAACATGAAATTAACCAGATAATTAACAAATTTAGCACTTTACAGAATCGTAAAGCTTCCTAAGAGAGTCCCTTATTGCATTTGTCCAATTGTTAGTAGCTTCTTTACACAGTCAGGAAACTAACATGATTATACCAAAAGCACAGCCTCATTAGTCCCCTCAGGGAATTAATTAACCTATTTTATCTAGGAAACTGCAATAATCTTCTTAAGTTATGAGTTGCTGTGCTTAATATTGCCATGTAGGTCCAACAAATGTAACAAATGATTAAGTTTTGGAAAATCCAGTAAAACATTTATCTTCTGTCTGAATGAAAGGAGAGACTTCAGAAAAAAAAATAAATGTTTCATTTCAAAGGGTGAGACATGCGAAGGTATATAATTTCCTTCACATATATTATTCAGTTCCACAGAATTTTATTACTTTACTTAACTCCAGCATTTGTCACCATCATAAATCAGTGATCCAAATGCATGAAAAGATAACTGATTTAACCATGATTTAGGAGCTCTGGAGTGCAGCTGAAAAGCTAATCATTTTGCAAGATCAATTTTGTGTTCTTCCTAGAATGTTTGACCTCACTGGGGGCAGAGCTCAGGTAGGCAACAAAGTGTAAACAAGCAATCCCTGATAAACTGTACTTTGGCTAGCATAGCTTAATATAACATAATATCCCTCTTCTGGGCAAAATAAACTGTGATAGAGCATTACATTATATAAAAAAAAGGCCAAGTAAGCTTATCAGAAGGAAGTTGAACAGTATATCTTTAGTTGAATGCAGCATGGAAAAGTCCAAACAATGAAACATCAAACCAGAAGTAATATAGTCATATCAGTATAAAGATGCATCTTCTGATATTTAGTACTAGTAACCTCCAGCAAGGGCTGCACTGTGCCCCTTGCTTGGCACCAGCACAAATGTCATCACACTGTGCTTCTTTTCCATGTTATGGTAGAGATATGGCTCTAAGAAGCACAACTCACTCTGACTGGCAGCACAAATGCTGAAAGAGATGTGGATATAAAATTAAATAGGCAAAGGAAGAACTATGCCAGAAGATTTTGCTGGCTTGTGGACAAATGCCTGTGGAGGAGGAAATGCATTTAGAAAGGAAATGAAAAAAGTTTCTAAGTATGGGAGCAGCAACCTTCAAATATACTTCCAATTCAGAAAATAAAATTTTAGCCAAGATCTCATTACACCCCAAAGGTCTACTGGGAGCTGTTACTTCTCTGACAACTGATGGTGAGGGCAGTGTTATTAAGTCAGTTGGCATGCATAAGGCTCCAGAAGATTTTGCTGGATTTATCAGCATCAGATCCATACTACAGGGAGCTCTTACTGTCTCCTTTAAAAGAGTTTTTAAGAAATAATAAAGTCAGTTTCATTCAGATGTTTTCTCAGCACTTTTGGTGGTCCAGTTCTAAAGGAAATAAAAATGCAATGCAGCATAAATTTTCTGTGACTGAATTCAAAGAGAAGAACTCTGGCTCTTGGCTTAAACTAACGCATTTGTTGTCATTTACAAGCAAATCATGTTCACCTATCAAAAAGTTCAGATCCATCAAGATATACTAATACGGTATCATGCAGATTCAACTCTAAAACCTGATATTGTACCTAACAGTGTATAAAAGCTCATAATATGAGCAAGTTGGGATTAAAATGCTGCAACACTGAAGCCGGATTTATTATTTTATTTTATTTTATTGTTTAAATTTGTAATCATTTATCCCTGGTAAATTTTTAACCAAGTACAGGAAACCAAACACCCAAACACTTCTGCTACATGGAAAAATAATACTACTTAATCTTTAAACTGTAATAAAATCTTGTTTGAGCTTCCCCTAAGTATTAAAATGACCTTCAGGTTTATTTACATCCAAAGTCACTTAGTATGGACAAAATTCTAAACTTTTTCATTCTTCATAAGAATATCCATTCAGGAATGATGTGCTTAGCTAATCTACTTTAAATTCAAGCATCAGCAATCTGAATTAAGAATCTTTGTGCCTTTTAATTTTGTATGCATTTTTTTTCTCTCAGAGATTTACAAAACAAGCTAATGAACCATCACTAAATAACAGTATTTCATAAGCACAAGACTTTCATAATAGTATACATCATTACTATATTAAAAAACTAATTCAAAATAACAGAAAATATTATTGCGGAGGATTAGTTAATCTGCTCTAAATTGTCGTCTGCAGACACTTGTTTTCATAATAAAAGTGATCTCATTTTAGGTTAACCTAAGCCACAAATTTTAAATATACTGAGGTCATTTTAATTCTACATGATAAAAGTATTATTCAGACATTAAATGTTGTTTAACAATCTATGTTAAAAGTTCAGTCATATTTATTTACCTGAGTGTGTCTGTATCAATCCTTGCAGGATAAAACCTGAAAAATCTAACATGTACTTCTGAATAAAGTCACTATATCAACTAAATACTAAGATTCTAAGATAACAAAGTACAAGCCTTCCCAAAATTTCTGAAATGTGTTATGAGTTTAACAACTTATGAATCTTGATATAAAAGTCTTAACTTGAATTAAAAATATATACATTAAAATCGAGCTCCCACCAAACTTCATTTTTTCACTTGTAAGAAACCTATCTTTTCATAACCCTGTAAACTAAGAAAATGCCATTTCTTCAGTACAAATGAATTGCAATTTCTACAGTAACTTTATATATGAGTAAATCTCATGGGCCTACAGAACTGAATTATTAACTATAAAATTACTTTCACTGGGCTGAGTTAATTTTTAATGGCATTTTCAGGATTGCTGATTTGTGAAGGAAATAATGTATTCGGTTTCATTTCTAGATTTAGTGTGTTCCAGTGCTGCAGCCCCAAAGCTGAATTCTGATCTGCAAATTTGTCTGAATTTCTGAAAGTAATTTTTTACAAAGAGTAGAATCTAGCAGTGGGTAAGGCAGAGACAGCAATTTCTAAAGGGAGAAACAAGCCCAAAACAGTGCAAGCAAGAAAAGCTCCATTAGCTGAAAACTTCTTGTGCCACCTTCCATCAGAGTATATAAAAACAGCAAAGAAAATTCTGTGACTCAGAGCTCCATTGCTATTGGCTTTACATAGTAGCCTGAGGAGGTACTTGCTCAGCCACAATCTTTTGCTGCAGTAACTGCCCTCCCAACATGAAGAGTGATGACCTCTGCCATGATAGACTCATTTGTTCATCACAAAGATGGCAGAAATATCACCAACTATATTTATATAGTTACTTATTTTTATTAATTTATTAATTAATTATTAAGTAATTATTATTAATATATTAATTAATATATTAATAAATTATATTATATTATATAATTATTTGAATATTATATAATATTATATTTAATACTAAATAAATTAATTATATTAATAATATAGTTATTAATTAATTGTTAATTATTTTTATTAATTATTACCAATTATTTACCTTATTTTTATTAATTATTACCAATTATATATTGTCATATTGCAAAAAGTAAAATCATCATTTTAGTCACAGTCAAGGAGATAGTAACTGCAGCAGCAATCACCTCATTAAAATATTATTTTACCTAATTTATCTACTTACTAAAATATCTGGATTATCTAGATAATGGGTTATCTACTTAAAAAATAAATCCAAAAGAATAGCAATGCATGTGAAAAATAAAATATCAAACATTAAAAAAGTAGTGTTCCTAATAATAACTACAAATGAAATCAGCACCTTTCACTTCCAACAGAAACTTAAGGGTAAAATTAGTAGAATTCAGCTGTGAGTAGCAGACTTGCAGGTAATACAGAAGGGGAAGCCTCACTTATACCTTCCCTACCAAGGCCTCTGCCTTAGTGACTCATTCACACTGCTCTACATGGATGTTTTCATCTTGCACAACTCTGTTGGGAGACTCTTTAGCACAAGAGTGGGTGGTGATATGCAGTACTTTTCCCCTTTGGATTTTCTTAATATTAAGAAAAACTTACTGTTTCTTTGATCAATCTTGATTCAAATGGCAGCCTTCCATCATTCAGAAGTAATTCATTCATACCACATCTTCATCTGCCCACTGACATTAATAGCTGCACATTAACATTCAAGAAAACTAACCTAGTATCAGCACAGGCTTTCTGTGTGACACATCAGAAAATCAACTGTTAAATTCACTTACATAAAAATGCTTCTCGTACTGAAATTTCTCTCTTGTTTGCAAAGCAGAATGCCCACAATCGGAGTCTTGGCAGATGTTTTGTTGTCTGTAATACACACTAACCCAGAAAGAGACAGCACCCCTGTTCTCCCTTTGGCTGCTGCCCAATGAGAACAATAAAATGGATGTGCATGAAACACAGCATCTCCAAAAAAAGCATCAAATCACTTAAAGCTGCATATCACAGAATCACAGGATAAAGTGTGAGTTGCAGCAGTGGATGAAGAGCAGAAAGTGTTGCAGGTGTTGTTCATAAGACTACAATCATTTAATGCAATTTTGATTAGATTTCACAGTATCACACAGTATCACAGTAGGTTAGAGATTGGAAGGGACCTCAAAAGATCATCTAGTCCAATCCCCCTGCCAGAGCAGGAACACCTAGATAAGGTTACATAGGAATGTGTCCAGGCGGGTTTTGAATGTCTCCAGAGAAGGAGACTCCACAACCCCCCTGGGTAGCCTGTTCCAGTGTTCTGTCACCCTCACTGAGAAGAAGTTTCTTCTCAAGTTTAAGTGGAACCTCTTGTGTTCCAGTTTGTACCCATTACCCCTTGTTCTATCATTGTTTGCCACGGAGGAGAGACTGGCTCCATCCTCGTGACACTCCCCCTTTATATATTTATATACACTAATAAGGTCCCCCCGCAGTCTCCTCTTCTCCAAACTATAGAGACCCAGCTCCCTCAGCCTTTCCTCATAAGGGAGATGCTCCACTCCCTTAATCATCTTAGTTGCCCTGCGCTGGACTCTCTCCAGCAGGTCCCTGTCCTTCTTGAACTGAGGGGCCCAGAACTGGACACAATATTCCAGATGCGGTCTCACCAGGGCAGAGTAGAGGGGAAGGAGGACCTCTCTCGACCTACTGACCACCCCCCTTCTAATACACCCTAGGATGCCATTGGCCTTCTTGGCCACAAGGGCTCATGGTCATCCTGCCATCCACCAGGACCCCCAGGTCCCTCTCCCCTACACTGCTCTCTAACAGGTCGTTCCCCAACCTATATTGGAACCTGGGGTTGTTCCTGCCCAGATGCAGGACTCTACACTTTCCCTTGTTATATTTCATCAAGTTTCTCCCTGCCCAACTCTCCAGCCTGTCCAGGTCCCGCTGGATGGCAGCACAGCCTTCTGGCGTGTCAGCCACTCCTCCCAGCTTAGTGTCATCAGCAAACTTGCTGACAGTACACTCAATTCCCTCATCTAAATCATTGATGAATATATTAAATAATACTGGTCCCAATACTGATCCTTGAGGCACTCCACTAGATACAGGCCTCCAACTAGACTCCGCCCCATAGACTACAACTCTCTGGCTTCTGTCCTTCAGCCAGTTTGCAGTCCACCTCACTACCTGATCATCCAGGTCACACTTCCTCAGTTTAGCTGTGAGGATGCTGTGGGAGACTGTGTCAAATGCTTTGCTGAAGTCAAGGTAGACCACGTCCACCGCTCTGCCATCATCCATCCACAATGTTATTTCCTCATAAAAGGCTATGAGGTTGGTCAAGCATGACTTCCCCTTGGTAAAGCCATGCTGACTGCCCCTCATAACCCTCTTATCCTTGACATGCCTTAAGATGGCATCAAGGATAAGGTGTTCCATCACTTTTCCAGGGATGGAGGTGAGGCTGACCGGTCTATAGTTACCCGGGTCCTCCTTCTTGCCCTTTTTGAAGACTGGAGTGACATTTGCTTTCCTCCAGTCCTCAGGCACCTCTCCCGTTTCCCAAGACTTGGTAAAGATGAAGGAGAGTGGTCTAGCAATGACTTCCGCCAGTTCCCTCAGCACCCGCGGGTGCATCCCATCTGGACCCATGGATTTATGGATGTCCAGATTGCTCAACTGGTCCCTAACCCATTCCTCGTCGACTAAGGCAAACTGCTCCAGTGACCTGACTTCATCTGAGGTCTCAGGAGTACAGGGCTCTTCAGGACTGCCTCCGGCAGAGTAGACTGAGACAAAGAAGGCATTCAATAACTCTGCCATCTCTGTATCTTCTGTCACCAGGGCACCCATCCCGTTCACCAGTGGGCCAACCTTGCCTCTGGTGTTAGTTTTATCAGCTATGTATTTGAAAAAGCTCTTTCTGTTGTCCTTGACCCCTCTCACCAGATTTAATTCTAAGGAGGCCTTAGCCATCCTAGCTGCCTTCCTACATCCTCTAGCAGCAGCCTTATATTCCTCCCGAGTGGCCAGCCCCTCCTTCCATTACCTATAAACTCTCCTCTTCCACTTGAGCATACCCAGCAGTTCCTTATTTAGCCACGCAGGTCTCTTGGCCCTCTTCCTTGACTTCCTACGTGTCGGGATGCTCTGCTCTTGAGCTCGGAATAAGCAATTCTTGAATGTCAACCAACTATCTTGGGCCCCTTTACCTTCAAGCAGCCTTGCCCATGGGATTTCCCCTAGCAATTGCTTGAAAAGGCCAAAGTTTGCCCTGCTAAAGTCCAGGGTTGCGATTCTACTTGCTATTCCACTGGTCCTACCACACAAGATCCTGAATTCCACCATCTCGTGGTCGCTGCAACCAAGGCAGCCCTCAACCTTTACTGCTTCGACCAGACCCTCCTTGTTAGTGAGGATGAGATCCAGCAGGGCTCCTCTCCTGGTTGGCTCATCCACCATTTGCATGAGGAAGTTATCATCCATGCACTGGAGGAACCTCCTGGACTGTGGCTGGGTTGCTGAGTAGTCCTTCCAGCAAACATCAGGGAAATTAAAATCCCCCACGATGACCACGGCCTGTGACTGTGAGGCCGCTCTCAGCTGCCTGTAGAAGGCCTCGTCAAGTTCCTCACCCTGATCTGGTGGCCTGTAACAGACACCCACAACAGTATCACCCCTGCCAGCCTGCCCCTTAATTCTCACCCACAGACACTCAACTCGCTCGTCCCCTGTCCCTGGACGGAACTCAGTACATTGCAGCTGCTCTCGCACATAAAAAGATTTCTATCAATCAAAGTCAGAAAAGGCCTTTCCAAAGAATAACCCAATTAAAATAATGTTAATTCCAGTTACTGCCTCCAGAAAAACCTTGGAAATGTCTATAGGTATATATGTAGTGGCAAGTGATGCACTCACTCAAAAGACTTTCTCTACATCTGTACCGATTCCCAGTCATCAACATAACTCCCATAACTTGTGAAATGTTCCTCAATGTGCAGAAGATAATGCTGATAGAGTGATTCACTAATCTCCATTATGAATAGCAAATGAATTTTACAAAAAATAAATCAGAGCTACTCCAACAGAACATAATTCTTCACAGTTACATGGATTAAGCACAGGAAGGCATGGCTGAGAGACACTCTGAAAATTCTACACATGAGGATTTTCAAAACTCAACTGGATGATACTTTGTACAATTGATATAACTGTGAACATAGCCTTGATTTGAGCTGGGGTTTGGTAAAGTTGACCTGCTGAGTTCCCATTCAACTTGGGTTTTTTTCTATAATTCCTATGATCTACTCTTCTAGTGAAAAGTGCTGAATAGCTTTTAAAATAAAAGGAAACAATAAATAGAAGAAAAAGTCTGCATGTGAAGTAGATATGTGTGCAAAGCATAAATCGCAATTCTTTATTTCCAATGGAAATAGCATGTTTTAATAGAAACAAAACCCAAGCAAACACAAAACAAAAAATGACCCAAACCCAAAAGCATTGGTAATGACTGTATCTGAATAGAGAACTTTAAATGGCTACAAACAGAACTGCATGAACTCTACAAAAGTTGAAGCAGTGAGCATGAATGAGTAAGCCTTCAGAAATCCATTCCTACTAAATATATAAAGAAAGAAAATATCTACAGCTGAATAAATAGTTCTGTACTGAGTATATATAGGAATCTGCACATGTTACAAACTACTTGATAAAATAGCTTGTGACAGAAAATGTGTGATAAAAATATGATTCAACAGAAGTAAGGTCAAAGGTAACACTTGCTTTGATAAAAAAGATAAAATTTTACTGAAGTGGGTGAAACTATGAAATATGCCAAACTGGGAGAATTCTTAAATTTAAATAACATATGAGAAATAAATGAGGAATTACACAAGAAAAAAAAAATTGCTCAGAGTTTCTGCTTTCTCTGTTCATCAAAGGCTTCCTTCTCACAAATATTTTGAAGACCTTGTGTACATATAAAGTATCTTAATGCAGAGAAAGAAAAATGAGTAACAATATAACAAAGAACAATTTCTAGCATATATCTATAGGTCAAAAAAATCTCTGTTTATATCAATAACAAGCAGCCCTTTTCTATATTCCACTTTTGAAATTTCTAGTAAAAATCAAAAATAAAAAGAAAAGAACAGGGCTTAGGAAAATCAGAAGGAAGAGAAAGAGTTTTTGTAATCTGCTCACTTGGCAAGATTTTTGTAACATCTTTCCCATGATGGAAAACCAGCATCATCTTCTGCTGGTTTGATAATCTTCCATTCTTCAAAATGGCTATAGTATTTGCTGAAAGAACAGTATCACACTCATCAGCTCACCAGGATGTTGAGCATCAGTTGATAAAAACATCAGAATTTGGGATCCTAGTACCACATAATAGGACCTGTAGTCAATGATTTCATAGATTTTCAGTTATATGATGCTGGCATTTTCCAGCTAAAAGAAACTGATTTGACTAAATGCTCCTTGAAAGATCAAGGAATCTACAAACTTGACCAGAGGACAACAGCACAATACTTATAAATTGTTTAGAAAATGAAAGAATGAAAGATGAGACAGATACCAGCTTCAGTCTACATTGGCATGGAAGAATACCTGTCCTTGAAGCACTGGAAGTGCGTTAGCGCTAATTCTAACTGCAGATTAAGACATTTCTCTGTCTCTCTCCCTGTGTAGCATCCAGCTTCATTTGAAGTATATATGTAAAGCAGTTCTACCCTTCTCAGTATGCATTAGTACATCCTTCCCTGCACCCTACTTCCCCAGGCTATCCAGAATTAGCTAAAGACAGAAGCCGAAAAGGTATTTAGGCCAACTTGCTTTATGTAGCGTGTGTTACCTAATTCATTTGATGTGTGCTCAAGGCAATGGCTGTGTTTCAAGTATCTTGATGTGTATGTGAATTAATAAATTTTTATGTATGCTTTGGTCTAGTGTTACAGCAAAAATTTATATTGTATGTGAAAAAAGATATCAAGTGCATCCACTTCTTAAATGTACATAACCTTATTAAGGCTTTATTACCAGCTGCAAGGTACTGGCAATAATACTGAACATCCATTAGACATTTATGAGTAAATAGTTTCAAGGCATCAGTGGATTGCTTCCAATTAGCAAGTTTGCAAAGGTTATGATTACAAAATTTTGAATAGGAATATTAAACTATTTTATGAAATTTATAATTACAGAGGTAAAGTAAGCCTCCTACTTAAAACGCTTAGCATTAGATTTAAAAAAACAACAAAACAAACCAACACAGATTATCAAGTTTTGCTTTTACTCAGAATCACCACCACTTTAAGAAAATTGATGGCATTCTCCTTTTTTGCAGTACTGTCCTCATTCATAATATGTATAATATTCATAATATTGAGACCTCACTTGGAGTATTGTGTGCAGTTCTGGTGTCCTCAACATAAAAAGGACATGGAACTGTTGGAACAAGTCCAGAGGAGGGCCACGAGGATGATCAGGGGACTGGAGCACCTTCCGTATGGAGACAGGCTGAGAAAGTTGGGGCTGTTCAGCCTGGAGAAGAGAAGGCTGCGTGGAGACCTCATAGCAGCCTTCCAGTATCTGAAGGGGGCCTACAAGGATGCTGGGGATGGACTCTTCATCAGGGACTGTAGTGACAGGACAAGGGGTAACGGGTTCAAACTTAAACAGGGGAAGTTTAGATTGGATCTAAGGAAGAAATTCTTTACTGTGAGGGTGGTGAGGTACTGGAATGGGTTGCCCAGGGAGGTTGTGAATGCTCCATCCTTGGCAGTGTTCAAGGCCAAGTTGGATGAGGCCATGGGTGACATGGTTTAGTGTGGGGTGTCCCTGCCCATGGCAGGGGGGTTGGAACTAGATGATCTTGAGGTCCTTTCCAACCCTAACTGTTCTATGATTCTATGTACTGAATGTTGAACTGAATGTAAGCAGGGTGCTTTTATTTTGGGGTTTTGAGGCCTGGATATTTTCTTCTCTTACTGTCTCTGGAACGCACACATATGTTAAGGAATCATAGAATCATAGAATTTGAACAATTTACACCCTAGGCACTGCAGAACAGGTGTCTCCCATAACAGGTTGCCAGGATGAACAGCAAGGCCGTGATATTTTGTTCTTTTTTTTCCAGAATGTCTTATGGTCACCAGCTGTATATTCAATTACAATTTTAGGTATTCAGCTTCTGCCAGGATAGCTGCATCTTACTCCTATCACAGATTTGACCCAAACAGGATCATTAGCTACAGAAAAATTATAAATGAATCCTGTTCTCCTGGACAGCACGTGTTCCTTTGAATAAGATAAGGGTATTTTCTGTCTGAAATATATATTCTGAATTCCATATATATATTCTATACATATTCTATAATATTCTGAAATATTATGCATATTTCTATTATCTTCAAAGCTGATCTAATTTATCTATTATAAATGAAGCAGAAGCTTGACAGAAAAACGTGACATCTGATGGTCTAATCAATATAATCGTTGCCTAATAACATGGTTTTGTAAGTTCAGAATTTACTTTCATCATCCTTAGTACAAATAAATTTGATAGACCAAATGTTGACACAAATCTACAGCAATGGTGATATAACCAAAGTCTTTTCAGCAAGTCATGAATTTCCTGCTTAAAATCTAATTTTAGAGAAAAACATCTGCATTTTTTTTCTCCATTTCTGGACATAAGCTGAAAATAAAATGAAGCAAATATACATAGAGCAGAAGTCATCACTTTCAGTTGTTATTTTTCGTTACTTGGTGCTTTGCATTAAGTGAAAGGCTATGGAATAGCCTCTTACAAATCAGAGGAACTCCATTAGTAGTAATTATAAACAGTCTGCAATAGAAAGAGTTGCACTAGAATTGCAGTAGGGTAATGCTGCAGGCAGCATTTCTAATCGCACTGGACACCAACTTTACATGTTAGATGCATCTTGGGTACCTACTTGCCTTCTGAAACCTACCTACACTACATTTCTAACTCTGTCTAGGTTTAACTAAGGAAGATATTATGCAATATAAATACATTTTAGTAACTGAGTCAATACTGAGGAGAACATTTACTTTGTTATCCATGTGTCCCCTTAGCTATACAAGCTCATGATCTTTACACAAAAGATACACACAATAATTTAAGAAGCAACCATCATTAAATTACACTATAACCAAACTAATAGTAAGGTTTTTATTTCAGGTAAGGAAATATTCAAGCTAACCCTTTCTTCTGATTTAAACCCAACAAGCAACTAAGCTTCACGCAGCTCCACATTCACTTCCCTGTCCCAGTGGGATAGGGGAGAGAATCAAAAGGGTAAAAGTGAGAAAACTCGTGGGTTGGGATAAGAGCAGTTTAATTGTTGAATCAAAATATAATAACAACAATGACAATAGAAAATAATATTGTAATTTTTAATGAGAAGAAAAACAAAAACAGAGAAATATAACCCAAGAAAAACTTGTGATGAAAATGAAAAACAATTGCTTACCACCAAACAACCGATGCCCAGTCAGTTTTCAAGTAGCAGTCCCCCGGCCATCTTTCCCCCTAGTTTATATGCTGAACATGACATCATATGGTACGGAATACCCCTTTGACCAGTTTGGACCAACTGTCCCAGAAGTGTCCCCTTGCAGCTTCTTGTGCACCATCCAGCCTACTTGCTGGCAGGACAGCATGAGAAGCTGAAAAGTCCTTGACTTAGGGTAAGCACTGCTCAGCAACAACTGAAAATATCAGTGTGTTATCAACATTATTCTCAGACTAAAGCCAAAACACAGCACTATACCAGCTACTATGAAAAAAATTTGCTCTATCCCAGCCGAAACTAGAACACCCTTGCTTCTACTAATTCTGGATTCATAACAGCTTGCCCATGTGCGTTATAAAATTATAATACTTCCATAACAAGATCTGCCTTCAGTGAACACTCTCTGTCTTTGAGGTGTTACTATGGTAAAGCACAAATTAATACACAATACACAGTGTCAAAAAGAGAAGAGTCTGGTCAGACCATGTTTTGTGGATGATGCCTCTTATTCTGAAGAACACTGGCTTTGTTTTTCATTTTTTTTCTTCTTCCAGGACTACAAATGAGTATAACAAGACATGAGTTTGCAAACAGCTTCTTAAAATAGTTATTATGACCAGAATAACAGTGAGGGAAGGTAAGATAACTAGACTTCCTACAGTATACTACCTTTCTACAAAACATATTCTGGAGATTACTCTAGGTTACAGCCCTGCCTGCACACGCAGGACATGTTCATTTGGACTGCCTATACTTTGTTGACCTCTGTAGTAGGCCATTGATTTTTATTATCCTGACAATCGGATACACAGAGCTGTAGTCCAAAAATCTGTGAAGACAGTTCATCACTTACAAAAATTAATTTCTCAAATTTTGATGGTTGATGCTTATTCTGGTTTCTCAATTTAGGTTTTCATTGCCACAAGTAGTTAAATACAGATTCTCCACATTTTCTAAAGTCTGAAATGTGTATTTGCAATCTTTTCAAGACTTAAGTTTGCATGTTTGATATGAACTTTTTATGAAATTATAAACTGTACATACATTCTTCTAGTCTTTGATCTAATTACTGACAGTAATGTCAGTTTCTGCTAGAAACTACCTGAGGCACTTTTGGCTCCACATATAATGTATATAATAGCACAAAGAGTGAGTCACTTTGCTGAGAGAGACTGAATTCAAAATTCTTAGGCATTGCTGCTCTGTTTACTCATTGTCATATGAAAATGCAATAAGATGTCTTGACTGTCTTTACAGTGTGTACATTCAATCACAAGAAGAGACATTTGCAAAGGATGCATTAATACTTTATGTGCATGAGGAAATAAATTTTGTACAGCACTGTGTGTTAATATCTAGTTTTTGCTTTGGACAGCAATACACATCCCTGTCTCTTGAACACTAAACTATGCTACTTTATACTAAGAAACTGGATAGCAATAAAAAAGTACTCCCACAAGATGTTTGCTGTGCATCTCTGAGGATGATTGCCTTAGAGACAGCCTGCAAGAAAATCAGGACAGCTTCATTTATTCGAAGAGTGGTTTGCAACACAGATTTTTAATCTCATGCCAATATTTTTTGTGTGTGTGTGTGTTTGTTTGTTTTACAATAAAATTATGGTTTTTATTTTTCTTTCTCAAATTGTTCTTTTTCTGACCCCAGCAACATTCTCTGGATTGCTTGTTGTCATGCAGGTTTCATCTATGCAACTTACTTCTCAGCAATTACAGCATTAATGCCTTACCTTCATTCTGTTTGCCTTCAGAAGATTGATTTGGAGATTTTCTTGTTTAAAAAACTCCCATCCCTCTACTTTGCTTGTTTTTCTCTTAGAAGAAGAACAAGGGATAGACCAGAAGAATCTTTTTTTACCTTTTTACATTGTACTTCTATTCAGAAGCACTGCATTGCACTAACACTGTTGTTACTATATGCTCTATATTGATAGCATTTAACTATATTAATTTCCAGATAACACAAGTCTACATCCATCCAATGTTTGGTTACTTGAAGCAGAAAAGGAAGTCTTAACTAGTAGAACAGAGTCAGATTAATAGGGAAGAATGATGGTCGAAAAAACTAAACCTAAAATTTTTAAGGAAGCAACTGCAGAAATATTAAGATAAAAAAAAGCAACAGTCAAAGACGCTGATACCAAATCTGCCCTTTTCTTCAAACAGCTACTCTTGAGTATGACTAGACAAGTATTAGCAGTGTACAAGGATGTTTTGTACAGAAAACATGTTCAGAAAGACAAAAAAGTAATTACTCTAGTTTTCAAGAAAGGCAAATAATTCTGTTATTTATACAACACCTGACATTTCTGCAAGATGGGTTGCTTTTAGAATCTAATAGACTGGTGACCAGAACTACACCTGGCACTTAAAAATAAATAAACAAAAATATACCAAATCAAACAACTTATCTTTAAATGTTTTATTTAATGCATTCCATATTCCTATATTTAAAAACCAAAAAGCATTATGTTATTTGTATTACCCAAGTTCCCTAAGTTCGTAAATTAACAAAATGTCCAATACTGGCTTTTGATCACAGAATATTCTTCCTTAAACATTTTTAATTCAAGGAATATCTTGGGATTTAGACTCAGATTTTGGCATGTGTTACGTAATACCTAAAAGTAAAAACATGAGAAGAAAACCTTTTTGAAGAAATCACTAGTGAAATTATCATTAAAAAAAATATATTTTACCTATATCTCTGCACTTCAGACCAATGTGAAAAACATGCACTAAGTAGGATTTCTACTTGCTTCAAAATTGCACCAAATGCTGCATCACTGACATTACATTTGCTTACCTGTGATCTGTAACCTGGGATAGGGATATGTTAGAAGCAATGGAGTCAGAGCACACTACAGCCCTACTTCTCAGATGCAAGATATAATATCTCAAAGGTGGAAAGTTATTTTCCCAACATTATCATTAGCAGCTGTTTATATTTTTTTAGACATATGCTAGATATAATTTTCTTGGCTGCGTTACGCAGAGAGTTACTACAGTATACATTGAAGGTGTTAGTCATTAAGTAGGTTGTAGTCATGACAAAGCCCTTTAGCATAGAAACAGAGACCGTAAGGTTTTTAGATTATCCAAATGATCCTGTGAGCAGCAGTAATAAAATTTGTTCTCAAACCACTTGAGCAGAAGGTAGTATTGTCACTCAGGTCTGCATGTATAAGACAACTATAAAATATTTACTCTAACTCTTATTTATTTAACATAAGTTTTATCCCTGTAGAATAGTTAATGAAAGGGTATTAATGGAGAAAAATCAGTCAAAAAAAGCAAGTTAGACAGTTGTTACTTAAAAAGACAATATTGACTGCAAATAAGTCAGACTTATTTGCCCAGTCAAAAGTTAGATTTTAAGCCATAAAAGCTACAGTAACCTGCAATTGACTTAAGAGAAATTATGCACTTGAGCAAAATGTAATTGTCATAGATTGCTTAGCAACAGAAAGTTACAGCACTTCAATTTACAGAGAGGAAAAGGACTGTCATTCCAACATAGAAAGGCTGCTAAAAAGATTTACCTAGTTGGGGGTTGGCAGTAACGGAGGTCCTTCACGGTTAAAGTGGGTTTGTTTTTTTTTTCATAGGTGTGCTAGGCAGTTCATCTGGAAGATACTTTCCTCCCCTGCCTGAGTGATGATCTACGTGGCACACTGACTTACACTTCCACAATATTCTTTTCTACAGGTACCTTTTGGACTAGAACAGTGTTTTGTAGAAGGGCCTGAAACAAAAAGATTGAGATACTAGAAAGCAACAAGGCTTGCTTTAGGCAAGGGCAAGTAACTATGATACATACAAAAAAAAAAGAGGAAAGAAGCTAAACCAAGATGCTTTTGGTATGAATGCGTAGAGGAAGCCACTACTCAGGTCTAATTGAAAGAGTCTCAGGACTGTACTGCAGATTACACAGCTATATTACCACCACAGCCATTGAAGACTCTCTGCAGGCCTCTAACTAGTCTTGTGTTTTATTGACACTGCACCACTTAGTACAGTGATTGTTTCAGTAGCGCTTCATTAATCAGAAATGACCTGACTGAGGATATTCTCTTTCATATACAAATGTGACAAACCCAACCTCATGTCCAGTTTATGAACAGGTAAAGGAGAGTTTTTAGCAATGAAATCGGAAACCTCTGACTTTCATTCCACCCACAGAAAATTGATTCCCATCCTAGCTTTTATTTCCTTGCTGAGTCCCACTAGCCAAAATGACTGTGTACTACTTTGATAGCTACAGTTTCCCAGCCGTTGATTTCAGTCTTATGCTATTCAGGGCAATACTTCAGCTTCAGCATGAGAAAAGTCATGTCAGCATTGTGATCTCTTTCATTTCCAATACTTGTCCAGCCCACAAAAACTATCGTTTGTCAGTATTTCAATCCTTAGGAACCTGCGGTCCTCCAGAATGTTACTATTACAGATGTTACTATTACAGATCATACCTTGCCGCATTAACCATAACATAGCATGTAGTCGGAACACAGTTAAAAACCATATATATCCATCAACAGCAAAGGAAAATTGGAACCTAAGCAGAGGACTCATGTTCAGGTAACACTGAATCCAAATTTTGTCTGACCATTAACCAAAAAGGCATTGGTTCTGGATTTGTCAATGCATTATATGAGAGGGTATCACTGAATAACATGCTGGAAAAATGGATTAAACTACAGACGCCTTTAACTTTCTTTGCCCCAACTATACTAATGGAGCTATATAGAACTTACTTTACAAAGGCCACTGTAAAAATTGAGTTCTAGCTATCTCCTGGTTATGCCAGTTTGTTCACAATCAGCTGCACGTTTTGCTATGTTTGCTTCAAGGGCACAGTCATCAGCATGCGTGATTACCTTAATGATTTTGCAGAGCACTGTAGTCCATTAGGGTAATTTGAAGCACATCCATATTCTAGCATACATTCACTTGCTAGCCAATATTCTTCAAAACTTTTAAGAAAAAAGGAACAGTACTGTACCTAACACACACCCTAATTCGATGTCTGGATGAGGATGAGACACCATACACTTTGACCTCAAATATCAAGGGATGGAATAGACTGATTTTATCAGTAAACGTCTATTGTGGAACTGTAAAATACTGAAGAAAAACTATGCTATGAAAAAAATTCTTTCTTTTATAAGTCACCCCAATGTGGCTGCAAGCTGGGAATCTTTATGACTAAAAATGTATTGGCAGTTATCAGAAGGGAGTAGCAGGAGAGGATTGCTCAGTAAAGGGAGGCAAGCTGGCAGCTGTGGGTGACAGCAAACCCAGCAGAGGAGCACCCCCACTGGCAGGGGCAGAGACTCATGGTACCCACAGAAGCTGAGCTGAGTGAGCCTGAGGATGATAGCAAAGTTCAGCTGAAGACCAGTGGTATCCAGAGAAGTCTATGGTGATGAGGCAGGTTTAAGGCCAGCCAGGAATCCAAAGAGTAGCAAGATTCATGGCTGGGGACAGGCGCATCTGCAGTATTGTAGGCAGATCCCAGAGGTGACAGTCTGAGCTTAAAATCATCACCCAAGTGAAGGGGACAAGAGCTTTACAAACCTCTTCACTCAGACAGCTGACTAACTCAAGGTCACACAGATGCCATATCTAATTTGACCTGGGGACTAAGCAGCCAAAACAGCAGGACACAGAAGAAGAGGGTGCTCACTGCCGTGATAAGTACGGTCAAGAAGAAGGTAGTGCCATTTTATTCTCCATTGTTTCTCTATTAAGCCAAACAGACAATGGCAATAGTTTTAAAACTACACTAGATTATCAATTTAAAATGTCTTAGTCTTTTATAAACTACTTTTGCTTTAGGGAGGAAGTAAGGACAAAGCCTTTCCATCATTCTAGTCTTACCTCAGAACACCTTGACAATCTGTTGAGCAACACCTGCTGTATCCAGGTCAGATTTGGCAGGACCCAGTATTTCCTAATCATTCCAGTGACTGTTTCCTAGCAGAAATGAGAAACATAATAACTTGTCTGACTTCAGTTGACAACTAATGTTCTATCCAGCACTTTAAGACACTAGAAAAGGAGACCAGCAGCTGTGGTTTCTCACTTGTTCTTTAGACCAGTAAAGCTAATAGTTAACATTAGCATGCAGTTAACATAAAACTAAATAATTTTTATTACAGCAGAGATCACTCCCTAAAGCTTCTACATATTGCAAAATAGCAAGATGGCAAAACACTTGCTTTCAGAATTGAATACCATTGTTCTGCCATTAGAATCAATATTAATGGTGTCCCTTAGCTAGGGATTCAGTCGACCAAAGAATCTCCTCAAGTAGTAATTTCCACTGTCTTTTTTATTACCTGCACTGTATAAATGGTCCAGAGTGGTTCAGGCAATCTGTTCACTCGTATTGCTTGCAGCTCCATGACCTTTTCATACCAGCTACTTAGGCTGTTATGCTTAAGAATTTTGACATCATTGGACTGCATCCTTATAATTCTTTCCAGCATTCAAATTGCATTTAATTAATTTCATGGGTTTGGAGCAAAGTTATTATATAGCTGAAATCAACCATCAAGGAGTTAATTTAATTCAGTCTTTATAGTCTGACTAAAACCTATATTTTCCCTGGGATTTAAATTTGTGCCATGCTAGAAACCTCAATGCCACTGAAGATTTATAAACACCACCCATGATGTATAGAAATAAGATGTAAATACTATTAGAATTCAAAGCACTCAGTCAAAGGATGAGAAAAAGGAACAAAAGTCCAGCCAAGAATAAATTCATCATAGAAATTGTCATACTCTAACCATCAGAGCACTCAGGTACTGGAACAGACTTCCAGGGTAAGCAGCAATAGCAAAGTACACCGTTGTATTGGAGATCATCATCAATGAATTTATTAAAACAAACATATAAAATATAGTATCTACATAATAAGGACTGGACTTGAAGGACAGGTGAAATTTTTGAGTTCCATCTGACTAAAATATCAAACAGTATTATTCTGAATTTCTGACAATGGTGCTGGAAGTCTCCTTCTTCAAAAAATGCCAGGCAAGGAGTGGGGGAATTTGCTTTAGAGTGGCTAATGTTGATCCTTCTTCTTGCATGCATTAGAATATCTGTAACAGTCTCATTTTTAATTTTGTTAAGTATTGCAGAAATGGCTGAAAGTTGTAGCTCAATGCGACAGCAACTGAATGACCCTTCACTTTAATACTACCAAAAAGACACGCTACTGGCTTTAGAGTATGATAATGAAAATTTCAGGATAGTTACCTAACCTAGGCAGTATATGAAAACATTCCTCCAAATCACCAATTGCTCAAATGAGATAACCAATAGGTACATTCTGATCTATTTCCATAAATTATATACAGTTTTACAAAACCTATGTAAACAGCTTGTTTCCACTTACATATACCACCATGATTTATCTTCAGATTTCAGTTCCTCCAGTGAACTTTCTGTTGCTTTTTTCAAAAATTGATGATGAGTTCAAAAATTAGACTCCTAAGCAGTCTGGTATTTTCCCCTTAAGAAATACTTGTAGCTATGTAGGTTCCATGGTACTTTATTAAACTTCAAAAGTCGTTAGTGTTTGCCTGCAGTTGGCAACAATTCTGAACACCATCAATTTGTCAAAATATTTAAGGTAGTCCGTAAATGCAGAAACTCATGGAGGTAGAATCGAACAGAACAAAATAAGAAGAAACTGTTTACAAAAGCTAGCAAAAATTTGTAACTTAACATAGAATTAAAACAAAGAAAAAAGTTAATAGGTTAGTTATTAAGGCATTATACTACAATTTAAAAATTCCAATTTTTGATCCTTTTCCTCACCAGTTGAATTAAGAATAGAAACCAAAACCACAGAAAAGGTCCTTTGATACTCTAGTGAAGGGATAGAAAAGCAATGAAAATCTAGATATAGTAATAATCTTTAAAGCAAACAAACAAAAACAGAGAAGCCAGAACCTAAGCTTAGTTTGCACAAAACCTAAGGTTTTGCAGTTTTAATTAGGAAGGGGAAGGTGGAGAGGGTCTCTGTTCACATTCCAGACATTCACGTTAAGCTCTTCTGAAAAGGCACTATATTTACCAGATAAATTCACCACTGCTCAGCTAGCATGAGGCTTATGGGAGCAATAGACTTCTAGAAGTTCATTATGTCATCCGTGGTGAAATGCTAACATCAGACAGCCATATGTTGCAATAAAAAGTTTGAGAGCCAACAAGTGCTGAACAAAACAGTGGGGACACAGAACTAGATCACAGCATGCGTGTCACGAGATTCTGAGACATCATGCACCTGCAACCTTAAAAAACAGTACAGGATAGAATAATTATATCATTGAGCAAATCGTGTTATGCCACACAGTTACAAAGGAGCCCTTCCTCTCCTTCCCAAAACCTCTTCTTCCCTCCCTTCTCTTGGGAAACTTTAGCATTATCTTTTTCATGGAACTCCAACTGTTTTATGCAATATACAGCGACAAAACAAGTTTCTCCTCTCATCAGAATATATGAACCTCAGCCAGTATTTAGCGATAAGAAGATGAAAGCTCTATTGCTAACTAAAGTAGCTGCATTTACTGGACCAGAACCAGCCACAGGGTAAAGTTTACAACCTATCCACATTTATAGCAAACCCAGCTGCTCTCTATTAGTGGTATTACCCCTATCTAGCTCTAGTTTAATCACAGGGGTTGACAAAAGTTGTTCTTAAAACCAGATCATTAGCACTTGACACAAACTGAGGTGCTTTTTTTTTGCATTTCCCAGAAGATACCAGGCAAGGCCTCATTCATAATCTTCCTTTTCATTTGCAATACCATATCAATCCATTCAACAAGCAATTAAGTCTGACACTTCATCAATGTAAACCAAAATGCAATCTTGCTTCTTTTAGCTTAATTATTGAGAAAACATTTAAGTAAAAAAACCCTTCGTTTTAAGTGCTTACAAAACAAGAAGAAATGAACAAAAATCTCTGTGATATGTAATTCACTAGAAGCTGATATTTGAGAAGGATTTTTAAGATTTCTTTTTTGACTAAGACATAGCAGTTTTGCTTGGGTAATGTCATTTGTTTGCCAAAAAATAACCTAGATCTTTGGCAAAATGGGGAAGCTAGAATAAGTGCTGAGATTATTCAATAAAATAAAAATCTATTATCTAACGTCAAGCTTTAGCGTGTCTTTTTGTAATTAAGAAAAAAAAGTAGGATAACATTAGTTCCTTTTTTAAAATTTTGTCTCTAAATATGGTTTATTAAATCCAAGAATTTGTTCCATTTTCTTTGTACTTGCATAGCTACCAAGTTGACTGTATGGCAAGCCAATCCTGGAAGCTAAACAATAGAGAACCAACTGTACAAAAAAGAAATACTTTTCTTCCCTTTAGTATCCTGCACCAGCTCCCCATCAGATCAAACAAGAACTACTGCTGACATAAGAGGCAGAGCAGGAACACACAATTCCCAAAGATGAAGATGGTGGGAGCACCACTGCTCCTGTGAATGAAGGCTAAACAATAAATCCTGCTAATTAGATTATGCACCTTCACTAGAAGAAAAGTTTTAGTAGGTGGAAAAAATTCTGCCTCTATCAAATTCTGCAGTGCTGCTACATTGCATAATATCCTGTAGGAAAAAAAATAAATAAAATCACTCTCTTGAGAAAATACTAGTAATATCTACAGATTACATTTGTAATATAGGGAAGATTTTTCCAGATGACCAAACATATTTTCAGCCTGGTCACAGAGACTAAGGCTGAAGCCCACTGCTCTGACTGAAGCAGAGGTTTGAGACATAGGGAAAAACACTTAATCTACCTAAAAAGTGAATAACAGGCTCCAGGTAAACTACTTTTATTTGAGGAATAAACAAACTAAGAATAGAAGATTTTATTATTTTCAGGAAATAACTGGCACAAAGAATGTCAGAAACCAAGCTTTATGCAGCAGGCTGTTCTTATTACAACATGATGGAGGAGTTCACTGAAAAAATGTGGAATTACAATGAGGAACATTTTAGCCCATGACCTTTTCCTGGCATTCTGTTTGCTGTTAATCACCTGTAAGTTCACTTAATATAAGAACTATGTTTTCTTAAATATCATCCTGCATATTCGAAGGGAGGGGGAAAGTTGGGGGTGGGGGGAGAAGAGAGAATGTACATTCTTAAGTGAACTTAAATAGGCACCCTGGCATTTGCACAGAAAGTCAGATGTTGTGATAAATCAAACACCACATTTCATCTCCAGCTGTCAGCCTTCCAAGGTACCATTGCTGCTGCAAAGATATTTCTAGGAAGAATGCAGTTCAAAAAGGATGGGAAGGGTGAAACAGTCTTAAAATGTAAGAAGACTGTAATAATTAAATATAGGCTGAACAGTCTTGCCTCTGACTTTAGCATGGTATCTAAAAGTACAGGGCATAAACTGACTGTTGGAGGCACCAATCTGCTGTTGCAAAGTGCTGGACAACAAAGAAATCAGCCACTGCTCAGCTGACATCCATGCACGATAGGTGCTAATGTATATTCTTTTGGCAGAGGATGTTATCTTCATGTTTGTTGTACTCGAGCATTAGTCAGATCATTAAAGTGACTGGCAACATTTGAGTTGCAGCAGTGGGGAAGATCTGTGTTCAACCACTGAGACAGAATAATAAATGAGCAAAGGAAGAGAAACAAGGAGCTGGCTTGCACAGATTACCACAGCACAGGTAGCCTGTCAGACACTGGATGCTTTTCCTTATTAAGTATTTATTAAATTATGCAGAAGGACTTTGCGGAAGGAAACTCAGCTCGACAGACAGACAATCTGTACACAGGACCTGAAAAAGATGCCAAACCCCCATGTACAGCAGAGAACTTAAAATCAAAATTTGTCACTTATATGCATCTTGCTTTATTAGTGATCTCCATGCCAGGTAGTCCACAGCCATTTATATGTTTACAGAAAAAAAAAAGATATTGTAGTACTTGTTTGTTATAAATAATTGTGTATAACATTAAAAATTAGAAGATAATGGGGCAATTTAAATGATAGCAGTATTGTTTTTTTCTGTTCTTCTTTAATCATGATAGTATATATCTCACCTGTTTGAAGCTGCCACTTAAACTACTCTAGACTTAAGTAGTTAAAGAGTTTCTTTTATTCTTCTTTCAAAAATTTCAAAGCTTCTTATTGAACTTCAAAAATGGCTGCCAAGGAATGGTTTTAAAGCAAACATTTATGGATGCATTAACACAAGTTAGTACAATATCTTAACTGCTACTGACACAGATGACCAGAGACAAGGAAGCCAACTTCTTTCTAGTCATCCAATATTGAAATTTGAATATTCAATATTGATACTCGACTATCTTTCACAAGGAACAACTGTTCTTCCCTCAAGCTCCCAGCAGCTTTGCCTCAGATCTTTACCAGACACCCCAGTTCTAGCTCCTGACTCCTCAGGGGATTATAGCTCAAAATAAATGAGCTGAAATGTTGAAAAGAAAACTTCAAATATGAAACACCATTTCTCTTGCAGACCCCTACAGCTATTATTCCATATGGTTGCTCCTTGCAGAGTTTGAAGTGTATTTTCTTTTGCCAAACTCAGATGTGCCTGCTCTAATATAGCTGCTGAAACTGTTCTCAGTGCCACGGCTAATTTTTGCATTAAATAACTAATTCACGGGATTCAAAGAACTTGCATTTCCTGTGTAATAACCTAAAGGATTCAGGCTGAAAACAAAACCAAAATAAAATAACCTCCCCCGCAACCTCCCCACACAAAATCTTTAACTATCTACATAAAACTAATATTCAGTACCAGTAATTTAGCTGCAAGAATAAGAAAAGTTGCAGAAAGTTATATCCTGCCATAAGAATATTTAATTGTATATTCAAAACATTTAAAATGCCATCTGTTTCGTACAGAAATGGTTTCTTTGTTGTTTCCTCTATTTTTCCCAACCTTTATGTTGGTGAAAAGGGGGAGCAAGGGTTGGAATGGCTTTTTTGATTAATTTTATACCAGCATGTCTTAGGGCATGCCCTGATCTATTGAGTTCCTTCCTTTCATGATTTTAGCTTTGCTCTTGCAAATCATTCAGACACTTTCTACCAGTAGAACAGTAACCTTTAGCTTTTATAGAGTAATGCTATACAGAATCAAAGAACAGGCAGCAGTCAAACACTGCATTGACATTTAGAAAGCAGATGACGCCATTGGGGAGCAAAGGGCCTCACAGCAGGAGTAATGCTGCTGAAGTATCTCTCCAAAGTTACCTTCCAGACAGTTTAAACTAAATGGATAATCCTGCCCAAGGGAATGGTTACCTGGTTTGTAGTTACAACGCATCTGCGTTGTTATCACCTTAGCTATCTCTTCACAACACACTAGTGGTTGCTTCTCCATCATACCAGTTTTACCATTCACTTGGCAGAAGGCCTAGTTTGTTTTTTGTTTTTTCTTAAAATCAGTTTATTTCGCAGAAATGAGACTGAGAATGCATAGACAAACATTCAAGCCAGGAAAAACAGAAACACTGAAAATATATTGCCTCCAGTGTAGTACAGAGAAAGATAGGACATGATAAAGGACAGAGACTGTGACCAGAAATTACTTTAACTGTGCCTGTCTTGGGCAGAATAATTCATGTAAGCAAGACACTAATCTTCTAAGTCTCTCCCATGCAATTTTACTTAATAATCCTCACATTTCAGGGAAACTGCAGTGCAATATATAGTCTCTTAAATTTTCCTAAAAAAAAAAAATATTTCCAAATGTCAGCGTTTTCACAGTGTATTAAGATATAAATATTATAATGTTATTGACTGTGGTTTGAAGAAATACAGCACTCGTACTGAACAAAAATTTCCTGTGAAAATATACTTTTCCACTGCCAGTGGAGAGAGCATGTCTGTCTCCATTTCACAAGTTATATCTACCTGCCAGTGGTTTTTGCAACAATATGAAAGGAAGTCCTCAGTGACACAACCAAAATTAAATATTTAGTTATCTCTTAAACTACCAGTATAAATGCTAGAATAGTATTGCAGAAGAGCTCACAAAACAAACTAACAAAAAAAAAAAAATCCTACTTATGTAAAAATATGTGAAAATGGCAGCTACATAATCTCCTGGTATCAGAGTCCCACTTCTGGTTTTCCCCCACTTTGGAATACTATGACACTTTGCCCTGTTTTGTATTAAGGACAGCCTTCTGGTTCAGTCTATGCAAAGAGGCAATGGTTTTCATGTACAAGCTTCCTTGGGAGCCATTAGGATAAAGTTCATGTAAAGATTCCCATTCTACCATTTGGTCCTTGATAGTTAAAAAACTCTTGTCAAAATCTGTGTTCATTCAAAAGTTCAGTAGTTATGAAACAATCTTGCAATATTTATTTAGTCAGATAAATAAAAAAATTTAAAACCAGGTCTGGTAGAATGATAAATTGCCTGGCAGTGGAGGAACAAAAATTGAGAATGAGTAATAATCTTTAAGAAATACCTTTCCAGTATCTGCAAGTTTCTACATGTATGTAAATGTGAAGGAAATCCAGGATGATTTGCAACTATATTTGCAAATTTGTTGTTTACCTTCTTTTCTTTTTAAGAGACTTTGGTGAAAGGTGGCAAAAGAGCAAACACTGAATAAGGAGTCTTATCTAACAAGCAGCGTATGTGACCTTATCTCAAATACTGAAGAATTTAACAGAAATCTGTCCCTGGCAAAACCTTGTTTGACATCAAGTATACCAAGTATGCCAAGTATATCTCCAGTCAGATACGTGTGAAAAGCTTTTGAGTTTTACAAATGATCAGTACTGTTAGAAATCAGACAAATATTTTTGTTAAGAAAGAGGGGGGGAAAATGGGGTTTGGGTAAGCAGTTCTGGATACACTGTGATATATGATTACCCAGATGCATGAGATTTTTCTGATATACCTATGAAATGCTTGGGAAAAAAAATCTCAAATGGGGCAGGTATCCTTTTACTACCTATGTATTAGACTGTCCTTTCACACATCCTTTGCAAGCCTACTGCAGAGCTTTCACTCACAAAAATAACAGGTCTCTCCATACATACACAAAATCACCTTCCAGAAAGTCACACACAGGAAGTCACAGACTGCATCCAACACAGAAGATGGAAAGTCTTCACCTATCATCTGAAAAAGCACCCTAAACTGCATTAGAATACAGCTAAAAAGTTAGTTACCAGCATCATAAAAGGAGCATCCACATTCACAGTGAGTTTTCTGTAGTCAACAAGGCTTCTTGATGCAGCCTCCAGCTGCATGATGTTGCATGGAAATAGCACATGGTAATAGTGCAGCTCTTCTTTTGCAGTTTTTCAATAACTGTCTATGTCATCCTGCATTTCTCCTAACTCTTCCATCCACTGCCACATCAAGAGGATCAGAGTATTGCCTCTTTCTTCTTTGCATGCCACCTTGCCTTGACTCTTTCCTACCTTGTGAAAGAAGGCTCCCACCTTTCGAACAGATGGATCGTTCATGTAACAGCAAGTTGAAGCAAAAACTTAGCTGCTTCCCAGCAAGACATATACATGCATGACATACAAGGAGAATGATTTCTCAAGAATGATGAGTGCATAAACCTCTGCATGAAAGACATTCAATATTATTTCAAATTAATTTCTTCTTAAAAAGAAATCCAAATATCTTTCCAAGATTCTGATCTGTTTTTTAAAAAGTAGGCAGAATGTTACTGCGTAAGATATGACAGCTGTAATTGTGCTGTGTGAAATATGAAAAGTGGCATTCAGCCTTCCCAAACTGTTGATAGATGAAAAAGCAGCATTTCACATCAAAATGGTTAATTTCAGTGACCTTTCCACACTTACAAAGAAAGATGAAAAAACCTACACAAATTATTCTCGAGGGCAACTGACAAAATCAGGGTGTACATTTTATGAAACTTCAGTGGCTTTATTAACATGCAATCCCATCAATAAGGACATGAAACTCAAGACATATCCTGCAAATTCAAGAATGAAATGACAGCAACTGTGGAGAGAATGTCTGTTTCTACACCTTACTAAGGCACAGATCTAGAGCTGACACACCGCAGTAAGCTCTTGAGACAAGAAATTGCAAGTCTGTGCCAGCCAAAGTTCCATATCTGCTTTCTTCATTTTTCTAGGGACAGCTGCTGTCATGAGTAGATCACTTTGCTCTCCTATCAAGCTAAATAGCAGTAGGATGCCTGGTTCCATCTGTGAAAGATGTGCACACCGGGAATACCAGCAAGTCAAAGAAGCTGAGAAAATATTAGCCCATACGAAGGTGACAAAGAAGCCTGGAAAAAATCGCTAGTTTCACCAGCTCCTGCATATCAGCAATGAAGATAATTCCAGGTTATTGCTGGATTGCACAATGTAACAAGAAAAATTCATAACTTATATACACTTTTGGAACTAAATGAAATAAACCCCAAACTGGTGATGTGTCCCACTCTATTAAAAATAAAACAAAAAAATAAAAATGCACATTGCACATTTGTGCATCTCAGTTGTGAAATCATCTTAACAATTCCAGGTGTAAATGCAGAAATATTAACAAAGAAAGGAAAAGCCTAAGACGGGAAAACAGTTTCAAACACACACACACACACACGTGTACATATATATGTGTGTGTATGCATAAGCACAGTATAACTTTGTGTTAACTCATGTAAAAAAACCCTCTATCATTCATTACAGTACAAGAACTGCAATGAGACTGCAATGAATGAGACTTTCTGCACCATTAGTAAATCAACAGGTGATACATCAGAGATGGTTTTTCCAGTACAAATTTCAGCTGTGATTGTTGCTAACCTGTAAATGTCCCCATTCTCCCAATTCAGGATCAAAAGCTGTGATTAAGCTCCTCAAGAAAGACAACCATGTCTGTAAAAGCAGTGTACAGCCACTATATTCCAGAAACCTGGAAATAATTCAGGAAAGAGAGAGATGTATCTCCTATTGCCCGAGAGAAAAGTCTCAACAGTGAGAGAACAAAAAGAAGTGTATAAGAATTTCCTTTTCAGTACAAAAAGATGACTTTTATGAACATGCCCTTAGTGAACTTCTATGTGAACATCTATCTCTAAATATTTGTTTGAAACTATAATAAAAAAAATCTATATTTACACTCTCCTATGCAGTTCTTTTGAATATCCGACCGGAACAATGATAAAGTTTAGTTTGCATGCCATGGTTCCTATAGTCCAAGCATCTTCCCATTTTTCTTTTACCTGTTGCTACCAGCTAAGCAAGCATTAGCATCACTGTGAAAGCCTTTTTAAAAATAATAGCTAACTGATACTTTTTGCCTTCCTTCTTTCTTCTTTTTTTTTTTTTCATTTTTGCTCAGAAAGGAAGCTTTCAGACATTGAAAGCTGATGCTGACCTCTGCTGCTCCCCTCTCAAGTTAACATGGACCAACTGTCATCTAGCTGCTTATTTTGACAAAGCCAAAGATTATAAAAAATGCTGCAGACTTTGACTGTGGAAATAGATGGAAAAGGCAGAACAACACGTGGCATTTACTTTTCTTCCTTGGATCCATTCTGCTGATCAGGTAAATAATTATTTCACAGGAACTGCTGGAACCAAGCGTAAAACTGGTTTGAATTAGCCATTCAAACCCCCTGTCACTGATGACATGATTAATTAGGTCATTTTGATCACAGGTGAAAAATGTGGTCATTCTGTCAAGATTGCATATAGCTCAGAAACATGTTTGTTTCCTGCATTTTCTACATAAATGTCTCACTGCAAGGAATGTAACCAGCATCACCATCAGGCTTCTGAAGTAAGATATGGGAAACACCTCAACACAAAGCAAAAAAAAAAAAAGGGCAAATGGCCTACTTACATGATTAAAAAATTAAAAAAAATTAAAGGAAGAGGTAGGGGAAATCTTCAAAGAGATGATGTGAGAAGTAATTAGCATGTAAAACCCCATAAAAACTATAATCAATCACAAAACTCAACTGTAATACATTCCAATATTTGTATCATGTGCTGAGGGTACCTGTACCTCTGGGATGCCCCCTCAGATAATATGACCTGTTATTGTTCTTGCAGGTGTTTTAGGCTTCTTAGCTCTGTTCTTGTATAGCCTTCATTCTCCTGTACAGTCACTGATAGAACTGGGGTATTGCAGTTATACAATAGCTCCCTAAGTACACAGACAAATAGTAAATATCTGACTTTTCTCATGTCATTTAAGTCATTTAATAATCACTACCGTAGCACTCCTGAGCATTTTACAAAGTCATAGATTTTCTTTTTATGGAGCTGGTAGTTTCAGCTTCACATTAATAGCTGGAGGTAACAAAAGAGGACAAGAGGTATATCATTCAAAATGAAAAAAGGTTTTACCTTTGAGACCATCCATATTTATCATAAACTGTACTTCATAGGGTGATTTATTTTTTAATAGAATTAATATAAACAAGATATGTTATATGAGCATAGGTGGAAAATATTCTCCCATTCTCTCACTGAGCAAGCATATTCAATATCAGACGCAAAGTTGTTATGGAAGACAATATAATATACTGTATTATTCTGAACAGATTGATTTCATCAATGTGTAAGAAACCCCTATAGCAACGGCAATTCTGGGTCTAGGCTGAGGATGGAAGACTAGGATGCATCTTTCACTGTTCAGCCTTATAATGTGCTTATGACGCACGGAATTGAAGCCATACCCCCCTGCTCCCAAATGCAAATCTGTGCAAGATGTATTTTTAAAAGTTACATTTTAATATGTGGCCCAGAGTTTGTAAAACAGTTCTTTAGCTTCTTCCTTGGAATACCTATTAGGATTATACTAAATTAGGAGGACCTGTGGACTCCTTTAATGTTAGAAAGGCCTTATAGAGAAATCTGGATAAACTAGACAGCTGGGCAATCATTCATATGACATTTAACAAGAGCAAGTGCCAGATTCTGCACAGGGGAAAAAGTAATCTTGGTTATACATGCAAATTGGAGGATGAGAGGCTGTAGAGCAGCCACACAGAAAGAGATCTGAGGTCTGGGTAGATAGCAAGTTGAATAGGAGATAACAGTGTGCCCTGCCAACCAGATGGACCAACCATATCGTGGGGTGCATCAAGCACATCGTAGCTAGGTGGTTGAGGAAGCTGATCATCCCACTCCATAGTACAGTAGTGCAGCCTCACCTCAAGTACAGTGTGCAGTTTTTGGAGCCTTAATATAAGAGGATATCAAACTATTAGAGTGTTTCCAGAGGCTGGCAATCAAGGTGGTGAAAGGCAAGAGTTAGGAGGAGCAGCTCAGGTCACTTGGCTTGTCCAGCTTGGAGAAGAGAAGGCTGAAGGTCTGCCTCATCACAGTCTACAACTTCCTCAAGGGGGTCAATGGAGAGGGAAGTGCTGGTGTCCTCTCTGGTGATTGGTGCTAGGACATGAGGAAATGGAATGAAGCTGCATCAGGGGAAGTTCAGATTGGACGTTAGGAAAAGGTTCTTCACTGAGAGGGTTGTCAGTGAAGACCAGGGAAGTGGTTATGGCACCAAGCCTGTCAGAGTTCTAGATGATGCTCTAAATCATATGGTTTAGTTCTACACAGTCCTGCAATGAGCAGGGATTTGTACTCCATGATCTTTATGGGTTCCTTTCAAATTGATTCTATGATTCTAATTAATAACTAGTTCCAATTAATTTAAGAAACAGACAGAGATTAGCTTGCAACTTAATGTTAAGCCATTGTGACAAGGAAGGAGTTCAAAATTAGCTCAGATGAATTAGTATGAAATTGTTTTCATCTTGATATAACCTTCTAAATTTAGATATCTTCAGGGTTAAGATCTCCTTCTAGCATATGGAGAAAGTGGCATTTTCTCCATAGGAAAGTGATCCATTACATCCTAGAACAGTGACAAATCTCCATCTGGAGGTGCATTTCTCTCTAGCAGACAGTGGAGTCTTGATGACTTTCT
The DNA here is from genome assembly GCF_963264785.1 of Psittacula echo. Taxonomy (NCBI): domain Eukaryota; kingdom Metazoa; phylum Chordata; class Aves; order Psittaciformes; family Psittacidae; genus Psittacula; species Psittacula echo. The sequence continues at coordinate 83,614,817 of NC_137737.1, read as the reverse complement.
GATATTAAAAAAATAACCTTACTCAACTAAAAGTAGGTAAAATGAATCCTAGTTGGATAATAACTGGAAGCTGTGTCAGTTTAGGACAGGACAGTTCAGTGCAAAACAGGCTGGCTGTCCCCGTCACAGAAAAAAGCATTTTCAAGGGACATTGACAATGCATGAAGCATTTTGAAGGAAGAGCAATGGGACACAAGTACCCTAAGAGTGTATTTACATTATAATTTCAGATGAGTTCAAGATCGTGCTTTTGAAACAAATCTGACTGTTCCCACTTTCTGTGTCATGGTTCACAGGAAGTGCAGGAGCATCTTTCAGATGAGGCTGAACCAGAAAATGCAGTCCAAGCTGTAAGGTACATTGAGTCCCTGGGACCAGACTAGGGTGAGTCCAAGGTGAGTCCAAGGTAAGTCCCCATAATGCATCTAGTGTGGGGTTCCAGTCTCAGCGCCAGTCCTTTTGTTTCATACAACACCAGCAGTTTTGTTTTATAAATCTAGTCCCATAAAGATGTATTAATGTTAATTAATGGCTTTTCAACTGAGTCTGAAGTGAGCAGGTCCTCGCATTTGAAAGATACAAAAAAGTTCACACTGCTGCCCTCTGTATTTGTATAGTAGACAAGTACAAGTCAAAAGTGACAAGGCACAATTACAGAATAAAAGGAAAAGCTATCAAAATGTTTACTTTGGCTGTATCATCTATTACTCACACTAAGAAATAAGACATCAGAATGCTTCCATCTGCTTTTAAATTGCCTTTTTCTCTAACATCAACTTTTCTACATAGCAAGAAAGATTTAAATCATTATGAATGGGCTGGTTTGTTTACAAGATTTTTAAGACCTGAAACTGTCAATCTTGAACACCATATTTAAACAAACAATTTATTTCCCAGACTGCTAAAAATGGTTAAATGTAGCAAATCTATACTTCAGAGTTAGTATTTAACAGCAGCTTACAATATAGTCCTCGAGTAACACAGTGAAGGTTTGAAAAATATTCATTATTCATATTTCTGAAACAATAGAACTGCTTAGATGAAATGAAACATATATGTCAAAGTGCCTGTAAACCCCCAGCTTTGCTACATATTTGCCCAAATACCTGAGTGTTGATTTACTATGTATTGATTTATGCCTCAGTTAACATCTTTAATGTTAACATTTGGAAATAATGTATAGTTAAAACTGGGGAAAGAATGAAACCACTGAGTTTTCCATGTGGAGTGAAAATCAAATATTTAGTGTGGTTTTGTTCCAACTCAAGCTTATTCTTATTAAAAAAATCAAAGTCTTAATCTTGGAAACACTGAAACTGTATGTATCAGGAAGATGAACATAACTTCTTTTTTTTCCCCTCACAGGGTAGCCTGATCAGAAAGCTCTCCTGAAGCTTAAGTTTCCAACCTGTAAGTCTGGTGTCTATTACTTATCCAAACCAAACATAGTAAATGAGTTAAGGACTCATTGACATGCTTGGGCTATCAGCCCTAGAAATCTTTCCCAGCACTTCCTCCAGTTTCTCAATACTATTTTGTGAAGCTGGGGTAATAGGAAGGATGCTTCTGCCCTGGTTTTTATTAACAGTCTTTTCTGACATTTATGTTTTATCAGCCAATTCCTAGCCAGGTCTACTGCTGTTTGATTTTCCATGCCATTCCTTTGACAAAGTTGTGCCTAATACTAAAAATGCTGATTTGTTTCATTAATGTTTATCTTAGATTATTTCCAGAGAAGCAAAGACTGGTGCTGGACAAAAATCTTTAAAATAGAAAGTAGCTTCAGTAAGCTTTCTGGTGATCTCTGCTCCATAGAAGACAAGAATATATAAAGTTCCTTGGCTAAGCTAAGACTCATCCAAGACTTGCTGGCAACTAGTTGCCCAACAACAAAACAACCTGCATAGGCCTTGATGTTTGATGTATCTATTCCATAAAAGTTTGCTTTATTTCTTAAAGAAGAGGAAGTGATTTCACTGAAAAACAAAACTACATACAAATAATAGTAATCAAAGCTTATGGATGTCTTCTTCACAAAATCACTGGAAAAATATTTTGCCTAAATTATAGGGTAGAACACTGTCATCTGACCACATCTGTGTCCCTATCTAGCACTGTATACACAGGTTTAGAAGTCTGTTATGGCTTAAATCTAATGATTGCATCGTTTAGTACAAGAGCTAAAGCCTACATTTTTTATTCTTTTTTTTTTTATTTTTAAATCTCACATTCACACTCTCCAGTGGCATAAGTGGAAAAATTATAATGAAGTTTCAGAATGAGTTAAAATCTCACAATTAAATGGACCTGCAAAACCTGCTGTAGTTTAAGCAGGGAGTGGTTCTGAGCTTTAGCTATCAGGAGTTAATCATCTTTCAGCTGGTTTCAATCAGCTAGTTGTACAGATGGCATTTACAGTTCCAGTTCTAGAAAATAACTGCTTACAGTAAATGTATGACAAAGAGCTATCATTTATATTTTAGTTTATTAAAGGTTAAATCACTTTGTTTAAATAGCATCTTGTTAAGGTAGACACTGTGTTTGATTTATAGAGGGAAAAACACAATGAAACTTTGACTTAGGCATGGACATATAGGTACTGTTTTGATCTGTAGCATACTGTTGATATCAGCTGCTGAGTAGTATCAACAGTGTGCTTCCTATGGAAAGTCTGACTTATTTTCACATTACTGTTTTGCAGTAGTAACACCTCCTAGACGAATTAGAGGTTGTATCAAATGCAATTTTAAGAAAAATGTAATATATCTCAAGATTTTCATGGAACAAAGGTATGTGTAATCCATCAGATGACTGTACCTTACCCAATGGGAGAGATGAATTTGAGGAAATACCAGTCTTTGATATGTCTTTTCTTTGGTATACATTTATAGTATTTTTTGCCCGAGTTGATGCTTTCCAAGATACACAAGCTTAGATTTTATGTCTACTACCAGAAAAGTAAAATCTTTTTACATTTCATGAGAGTAAAAAAATACTCTCAGACAATACTCTAGAGAGACTGAAGGCTTCTAAAATTAAAAACAAAACCAAACCAAAACATAATGTTGGGTTCTCTGTCAGTCCATACAATTTACTGAATCTGAAATGTGAAGAACAGGATCAGTTATTCAGGAAAAAAACCTATACAGCATTAGGGAATTACACAAGTCTCAACCAAATCAACCCCAAAACTGAGTGTATTATTTATAGGGACTTTCAAATGTTACAGCTATGACATGGGCAAATATTTTTATGTGGTTTTAATAAAGTATGACTGTTTTAGCTTGTATCCATTCATTATGGTTTATATTGGCTTTGTATGTATATACTTATTCTTCTGACTTCTAAGAATCAACAGGAGCGGAAATACCCAATATTATAATCCTATCTTTACAATAGAACTCTCATTTGCAATTCAGGCATAAGCCTGAATATGAGCAAGCTAACTTACTGAAGCACAGTTATTACAACTATATATTTTTCTGGTACTAATAATGTTAAGGTCAGCAGATAGTACTTTAATTTAGACTTAGACATTCAACCTCTCACTGCAGTTGCTGTTCAGGCATAGAATTCTGTATCATTATACACTTGAAAACAGCATATTATATGGAGATCTGTTTGTTTGGGGGGTTTGTGGCTTGTTTTTAATTCAGTAACAAAAAAAAAGTATCTTTTTTTTCATTTGCACCTGTAATGAGCCTTTACCCACTAAGCTCCTAATCACTATAGCTTCAGTGTAGTAACAGTAATGAGAGAGCAGTCGAATATCAAGAGCCAAAGAAATACCCAGATATAGCAAGTGCTATGATCATTCACGGGCCTTTAAATCTATCAGGCACTCAGGGATTTAAGCAATTCTGCTTATAAATGTAGAACACTAAGTAGTACACATTTTTTTATTTCTTTTTCTTTTTTTCCAGAACTGTTTTAAGGATGGGCTGTGATTACCTTATCTGTTTTTAAATACCAATACACAAATAATTCTGTGAATTATCTTTACTGTCATTGATGAAAACCTCTTACATACAGACTTAACAACACGTACCCGCTTTCCCTAACTGATTTAGGTTTCAACTCCCTAGCATAATCCCACACATATTGGGAAAAAGTCCCACAGAGTTAGGATTAGTATAATGCCTTGTTTAATGTAATTTCCCAGTGAAAGATCAAAGAAAAAAGTTGCTTCTGTCTTAACTACTGCATTCAGTTATTTCTCTTTTTTTGGTCATTATTTTCAAGAAGTACATCACCTTCTCTTTTTTAAGTATAGCTTCTGATCCTATTAGTTTGAACAGGATACAGAACACATTCTTGTTTATCAGCAGTATTCTAACCCATTCTTATTCTCCCCTTTCCCACAAAACATACCTGGATACACATTCATTTATCATATCTATGAAAGTGAAACTTGACTGCAGGCTCCTGGTAAGCTCTCCCAACCTTCACTGCCGATTCGCACACACTGTCCAACATCTCTCTGACTCTGGGCCCTTACTACATTTTAGAAATTCTTTAAGCTGCAAGTTGTTAATAACCCGTTAGGAAGAAGCAAGTGATGTTATGCAGATGTTTTGGGTAAATGAAGATTTCTTTTCACTGCCTATGTTATCCAACATAAAACTGCTTGGCTGCAATATGCATTTCCAAATTTTAACAATGTTGTCACAGAACTGCTCTGGCTGTTCTGTAGAATATATTTGAATCATCACTCCATTCATTTCTATATTCTGCTTTTCTTTCATGTGTCTAATATTCTGTTAGAGGTAACTGTACCCACTGGGGATTGCTCTTAAGGGATTTCTCCTGTCTCAGAGAGGCTGGTGCAGTTCTCTGTCTACAGGATATAATAAGGCCAAGCACGTATTCCCCATAGGTGCAGGCACACACTACAAACAGCGTATATATGAGCAACCACACAAATAAGACAGAGAGCAGTACCTTGAGCTGCACCAACACAAACACAGGACTCACAAAAACATCAGTGATGGATAAGTTGATCCTGTGTTTCTTCTTCAGCTTAGCAGAACTGGATTTTGTTAGCTGGTACCCATACCCTTGTGTCCTGCAGTTGTCATTCACTAGATCCTCAAATTCCTCATACCAGTGATCCAGCTCTGGTAGATGGTACTCAAACCTCTCAACCTCCTTCTCTGCTAGTCTAACTAATTAGTTCCTAGTGTTCATGCACACATATAAATAGTATAGATAGTATACCATCACAGAATATAGAATTAATATTTAGTATGAATATAGGACAAGCACAAGAGGTCTGTCACACAAGATTACAGACCAGCAAGCTGTTTGAACATGACCAGACCTCTTTATCCCTTCTTCCCTTTATTTTACCAATCCTGTTCCTCCCAAACCCAACCTGATCCCTCCTTTTTCCTGCCTTTGCTCTTTCCCTTGAGTATCCCATAATACACTACACATATCCCAAAATCTCCTTCCATAAAATCCCAAAAGTATCACTGCCCCATTGCAAATTGCTGTTTCCTCTGCATTCTGTAGCAACTCCTAACCATGTTTAATCAATTAGCCCTATCAGTTTAAATAGTAATCTAGGGAGAGCATTTCTGCCTTTGTGTCAACTTCGTGGGTTTTGTACCAGAAGCAGTGGTCTAGCCTCTCTCCTTGGCTGATGGCAAGAGGAGCCGACTGAGAGTTCTCCATTCTCACCGATTAAATAATACAGTACCTCTGATCCTTCCTGGGTGCTTAATTTGCTAAGTATACAGTCAAGTAACTTAAAATATCTTACCATCACTAAACTGTATAACTTTTGCACCACAATCACCACCTTTAAATGTGCCTATGTTAACCCTGAAGCGGGTGGAAGGTGCACTTCCTGTAAACTGAGAAGGCAGCTACTCCTCCTATATGTGCTGGTGCTATAGTAGGCACAAATTGACTCAATAGACTATTTTTAATGAGGCTTCTTAATTTTACAGATCATATACTGAACATCAAAAAAACCCCACCATGCTACAGGACTCTACTAACACAGACTTCTTACCTCTGACATATCTACCTGATATACCACAGCACTATAGCTGCAAGTTTGGAAGGGGTTATGAAGGCTCTTGGTGCTGGCTGCAGCCTTTCAGAATCAGTTTAACAGGACTTAACATGAAATCCTGTTAAACTTCATGAGTTTTTTAAGTTTAAGCTTTATGTTTTGACTGACCATGATTATTTATTTAAGATTAAAAATAAAATTTGTTCAAGAGAAGATAATCCTAACATTTCTATTTTTAGTTTGGCCAGGTTTTGTATAAAAGCAAGATCAAACAACTACAGTTGTTCACTGTCCTACCTAGAATCTTCCTCTTACACTCTGTCTTTTATTCTTAATTTACTTTATTGATCAGGATAATTATTTCATTGCTAAGGAGTCTGACTCTTTGGCAGAGAATACATCACCAAAGCCACGCAAGTTTATGGTTTATGAACAACTAAGGGACCTTATTTAACTTATTCCAAGGTTGAAAAAGACTTTCTGAGAAGGTCTTTTGCATTTATTTTCATGAACACATCCTGGAATAAATTACCTATATCTATCTAGTGCAGACAGGGCTTTTGGCTTAAAAATAGTTCTTCAAAATGAATCTGCAAGAGCAAATTAACTACTTTACATATTTTTTTTTATTTCACAGTGGGTTTTTTTGCTTTTAAATAATTGTTATAAAAATGAGATTAAGTGTTTTAGGATGGGGTCTCAGTATTTACTATCTTCACCAAAAAATAAATAATTAACCATATTTAGAATGACATATAACATTTATGATCCATTCAAGTAAAATCCTGTGTCTAACTCAGTTTATATGGCATTGTATGGACAGCTTTACAATTAAAAAAATAAAAAATCAAGCTGGTGCAAAGACCATTAGAGTGGTGAGGCACTGGCACTTGTTGCCCAGAGAAGTTGTGGATGTCTCCTCCTTGGCAGTGCTCAAGGCCAGGTTGGATGAGGCTTTGAGCAACCTAGTATAGTGGAACATGACCCTGCCCATGGCAGGGGTGTTGGAACTAGATGATCTTTAAGGTCCCTTCCAACCCAACCCATTCTGTGATTCTATGAATTATGTTTCATCAGATTTAATATGATACAGTGTCCACAACACTCAAAAAAGCCGTGGGCTAGTGCTGAAAGTAGCAACTTTTATTAAGAAAATATTACAGACATACAGAAAATATTAAGAGAATACAATAATAAATAACAATTTTAAGATAATAATATTACCAATTATATGGGTTAAAAAAACAGAAATCAAAAGCTTGAAGGATTTAGTCAGGGTCTAGTTTCATATTTAGATTTTTTATATAAATACATGTAGTTCAAAATGTCCTTGTTCCAAATAGACCATCCATCCCATTTTGTTCAGTTATTTCACCTAGAAAATAATGATGGTATAAATGGTCATTCTCATCAAGTCTGCATGAGAATAATACTTTAGTTGGCATATACGGCTACATTTTTCTAAAACACTTGTTTAAATTTGCATATAATCAAAAATTAAATATTTTTACTTGCTCTTTTTCATATGATTCTTTTACGGAATCCTTTTCTTCAGTATCTGCAGCTATTTTTCTCACAAATAAATGCATATAAGTGTCCTAGTTTTGGACACAACAGTATGTAGACAAGACAGTGGTACCTTTCCTTTCATTCTCCATTTCACTAATCCTGTTGAAGACACACTTCCAAAACTGTAGAGAATTTTATTGTTCCCTATAAAACAGAAATAATGCTACAGTTTAAAAATGAACATTAAAAATAAATATTCCATACAGCTTTTAAGCAATCAACCAAGAGGATGTTTTTATCATACTTGTTTCAATGTTTTAACTACTAGCTATAAAAAGGGAAAAGATTCTGAGATGTGATTCAGAAAAATGTCAGTCAAACTATTCTTACTGCAGAGACTTCGACAAAACTACATTCAGATGTTCATGGTTTCTACGGAAGGTAATTTGCCTTTCACACAAAAACAATGCAAAAAATACTGATAGCATTAAAGTGTACATGCCGTCAGATTAACAAGGGCTTGTGCTTCAAGCACCAAGCACACATGCAAGATTTCATCCAGAATGTGCCTATTATTCTGTAATAATGACAATGAAATACATTAGGAGTTAGAGACCTCCACCAGGAAAGTGGCAGGTACAGAAGTCAGTTATAAAAGTGCTTACGTCGGGGAATTCAGATGCTGTATTCTGCCAACTATAAAGGTGTCCAAGAACAACATGTAGAAGGCAGCTCTGTGGTGGAAGGAAGGTTACAGTCATAAAATGGCGTTTCAGAGTAAGCTATCAGTGCTACCATTATTGCACATCATTCTGTTGTCAACTGCAATCATGAGTCTGAATATGTTAAGATTCCAGTATAGCTAAATATATTCAAGCATTTGATGGCCATCTAACAGCTGGTGCAGCTGAGAGGTGAGAGTAATTTCTCAGCTATACAAACACAGCATATAACATACAAAACTTCACCCAGCATAGCCTTCTGCAAAGATCTCCCAGATCAATCAGGTAGTAAAACAAAAACAGAGGAAATTACATTCCCATGGGCTTCCAGCAAGCCACTTTAAGATTAAATGAGTGATAGTGCCTGAAGATGGTCAGGCCAAGAAGCTGAGTATAAGTTGCTTCTACAAATCCTCTGAGAAACCATTATAACTTCCCCAGAGGCATGATTTCAAAGTGCTGTTGTTTCTGCTATCAGCTGTAGGTAGGAGGTCATTTTGCACACCATGTTGCCACTTTGTTGAGTGAAACAGCCTTAAGGCAAGTTCACCCATAGAAAAGTTTCAAAGTTCATGAAAGCATTAAATGTAGCGTCAGACCAGCACTAACTGAATCCAGAAAACCTTTCATTCAGGTTTACCCACTGTCCTAGTAACCATCATATACAGTTTTTTTAATATGTATGATTTTCAGATCTTTAGTTCCCTTAAAATATATATTTTTTTTCTTTTCTGTTATGTTTTTTTCAAGACATTTGCACATCAAAGCAAAATGTGTAAAGCCTAATAAATAAAAGGAACATATAAAATTTCCAGCCTTTATTATAAACATTTCTACAGATACTTAATGAGAAAGAGATCACATAATAACTCTGTGTCTTAGTTTTCATGTCAGTGTATTATTGTTTGCAATTTTCTTTAGAAATCACAAGTAATACTGCACACCCACGATGTCTCATCATTTGAGCCACAGATTCATTCGGTCACCCCTTATGCTCCACACCCTCAACAGCCCACCACAGCTTACACCCTTTTTTAATCCTGCACAAAACGTGTAGCTAAAAAACACAGTAGTAACCAACATCCAATTCCTAGTTTCGCACTGCTAGGATTTGATGAAAACAAACACAAACACCAAACTCAGTGAGCTCTCTAATATATTTCTCAAAAGAGCTATTAGTACATGAGAATATGCCTTGCACTGGAGCTGCGGGTTCTAAATACTTCTAAAGATGTAAGCAGCCTGGTCTCAGCTTGAGAGACACAGGAATAACAATTACAAGACTATGATAATTATAGTAATTTTAACTGCACTGTTGTCACTGCCAGAAGTAATGTACAAAATAGCAGCTGTAAAACATCTTCCATCTAGTAAGTGTACCTTCCTTTTTTCACTCTTTCTAGTAGACTGCCTTCTTAACATTACTATTTAGATGGTATTTCACATTATCTGCAGATACAAGAGGACTTAAGCACTTTTATTCATACACATTTCTGACTTGTATTTTATTAACTAATGCTGTTATTTCTCTGAGATTCTTGGATCTAAGAGTTATCTATAGCTCATGAAGTCCTAACTACTTCACCAATTATAACTGCCTCAACAGTACAAAGTACCCACTGAATATTGCACATATTCCCCAAAAATAGAATTGGAGGGGGAGAGGAGGAAAGAAAATAGAGTCCAGGATGCATAAAGAAGAAAAGGCTTGAAGAAAGAGACAAGCAGAGCATACCCTTCACTGCCAGGATCACGAATCGGACAAATCTATAATATGGAGGGTGGGACTAGGTAGAAGTTAAAAACATGCAACACACTAAAATACTTACACTTACTACTTAGCACTTCTTACTTTTCCCGTGTAATAGGCTCAAAATTTTTTTATTTATGGGCAAAGAGGAAGAATGTAAAGAATGACCTACATCAATTATAAACCAAGTTAAGCTTATCTCAACACAAGGGGGACTGGAGGGTCACCTTTGTTTTGGATGTATGGCTGCTCCAATGTGTCATCAGGTTGTTTAAACAGCCTTCCCTGAGATAATTAGTAGAGACTGATGTGTTCCTGGTGTGTGGAGGGGAAAGTGAGTACATGGCTCAACCCAACATAAAGTATAAAACCAGGCAACCAATAAGCCAGCAAGTTTGAGCTGACTTCAACCCACATGCTCCTTCCTAGTGACTGGGAACACCCATCACTGGGACACAGAGACTTGTAATAGGAGTCACATTTCTACTGTGATTCAAATACATAGTGCAATTGCTGTATTATGTAATATATTGCTGCATTACTCTGCTAAATAAAAATCCCATGTATTTGCAAATCTATCACATTAGTAAATTTAATACCCTCCTTGTAGACCCATATGCACATTAATATATATATATATACACCCACTTATATACCCTATACAAGTAAACCCTCCTCATGGAATATCTCAAGGAACCTAATTAGAGACAATTGTTTCTGAACGACAACAGCTTACCCCTCACCTGGAACCATTCAGGCAAAGAAAAGGCAGGGAATCCTGAAAAATTATGGGAAGAGCAAACAAGGGCCTCTGAAAGAGAAAACCAGGCCAGCAGCTTCTGCGTAACAGGTCAGAATCCTCAGGGAGAAGAAGTATCACAAGACTTATTTTCTGCATATACCGTGGGACCCATCTGCTGACCCAACACCCAGTCACAGAAAGTTTGTTCCTTACCTGGAGCCAAAGCCCAGCACATAATGGAGGGACTGCCAAAGCTAATCCAACCCACAGGATTCACTCTCTTCTGCTATGTGAGCAGCAAGGATTCTGCAAAACATAAGCCAGGAGAAAACAAGCAGCACAACAGAGTCCCAAGGGGTAAAGGGAAGAGAACCAGAACTAAGGCTGCTTTCCCCCAGTCTTGTCAGTGCTGGGCAAGTGTGCAGGCAGGGGCAAGCATATTAACCAGTCAGCACTTGCCTTTATGGCTTTTGCCACAGGCAGGTTTTTGGGCCCTGTGACCACAAGATGCTTCTCAAACACAATTCAAAGTCTTCTAAGAAGAATGGGATCTGGTTACTAAGAAGGGACAAGGACATTGTCAATGGGCTGGCTACCAGCAGAGCTGATTAATACTCAGTTTAATGAGGAGTGCTGTCTAAAACCTGGACATGAGTGTGGCCAGAGGGGACAAGATGAAAGCATGCATGGAAATGCTGGGAAAGCAACATAATAGCACAGACCACCGACCATATGACTGGCTCCATTAAAAAAACACTCCCTGTCATGTCTGAAAGGTCACTGGTATCAAGGGAAGTCCAGATGCCTGGAAAAGAGCCATTAATTTTCCCATCTGCAAATAGGGCAAAAAGAAAGATCCATGAAACTAGTCTGCCAGGCTTACTTTCTTTCCTGGGAAAACTGAGGAAAGGTCTTTTGAAAAGCTACTGGCAGTAACACAATGGACAAGAAGGTGACTGGGAGAAGCCATATGGATTTACCAGGAGTAAACTGTGGTCGACAAATCTGCATGCCTTCTATTATGAAACAATTTGCTGAATGGGTGAGGGTTAAGCCATGGATGTCATCTGCCTTGATTTTGGCAAGGCTTTTGACACCTTCTCACACATCATCCTTGTGGAAAAGTTGACAAGCTCTAGACTGGACAGATGAAACGCAAGATTGGTTGAAAAAGGACTAAAATACTTAGCCTAAAGGGTGATGATGAATGGCTCAAAGTTAAACTGGCAGACATTAGGCATGGAGCCCCAGGGTACAGATACTCATACTCTTAGTGCTCAATTTTTATAAATTATCTTGATGATTGGGTCAAAGGTGAGATCACAGGTTATGTGGATGACACCAAAATGGCAGGAAAAGTAGGCATGCTGGAAGGATAAAACACTATAAAGAAAGACAATAAGAGGCTGGATGATAAGGTGTCGGGGTTTAAAGCCCAGGCCGTAAATTAGAACCATGCAGTCTACTTCCCCCACACACACCTTTCTTCCCCCCCACTCCTGGAGAGATGGGGAGGAGAACCAAAAGAATGCAACTCCCACAGGTTGAGATAAGAACAGTCCAGTAACTAAGGTATAACACAAATCACTACTGCTACCACCAATAATAATGATAAAGGAAATAACAAGGAAGAGAATACAACCACTCACCGACCAGTACCTCACCCCCACCCTGCAGAGTTCCAGCCCTTCCAGGGACTCTCAGTTCTACATCCTGGGCATGACGTGCTGTGGTATGGAATACCTCTTTGGCTAGTTTGGGTCAGGTGTCCTGCCCCTGCTTCCTCCCGGCTACTCCTCCTCCCTGGCAGAGCATGAGACTCACAAAGTCCTTGGTCAGGGTAAACATTCTGACCAGCAACTGAAAACATTGGCTTTATCAGTATTATTCCCAGGCCGAAAGTCAAAACCACAGCACTGCACCAGCTACTAAGAAGAAGAAAAAGTGACTGCTGCTGCTGAACCCAAGACATAAGGACACAAGAAAAACTGTCTTTCAAGCAGCATCTGCACCCAAAAAAGACAAGGTCCAGCTGGGCCTGCTGTTCATGAGGCAGGGAACCCAGTGACAAAGGATATGGAGGAGGAAAAGTGCCCCAAGGCTTTGGTGAAGAAGATCAATTCTGGGACGTCTTCAGATGACCCTCCAACTGCAGGGGACCATAACTGAAGCAACCAATGCTGAGAGAGCTGTCACTCTGCACTGTAAGGATGTTGTCTAGCATCATGGAAAAACAGCTGAGAGATGCAGCATTTTGGGCAGTCATTTCTGGGCTCAGCTTCTACATCTTCTCCATCTTATGGGAACATCTGTGATTGTCAGAGGACTTCGAGGATCTCTTCAAGGCTCAGGGTGCCTGTTGCTATTGGTTCAGAAGGGAGCATAGTTGGGGGCTAGAAACTCTGCCCATGACAGGATACAAGTACTCAGCAATGCTGGTGTAACAGCATGGTCCAAGCAGCACCTGAAGCAGCTCCCACAGCACACCAGAAGCTGGACCCAGAAGGATGGCCACCAAGTGCTTTTGGGTTTCTACCCATAGTGGAGGCAGGTAGAGATGGTATCCTTGCTTGCAGGAGCTATGGACTTGTGGAGGAGGTGCCTCACCAGGGTATGGAGCTGCAGGAGCAGGTGAGCAGGCTGTGGCACATCAGGGAGGGTGAAGAGATCAAGATCAACACAGAAGCCCCGCAGACACAAATACCTTAACCCCAGCTCCACAGAAGGGAAGCAGTCAGAATCTGCAGGTTAGGTTCCTCATGCCATCAAGGACATACCAAGCTGCAGTGAGTACCCAGGTAGGCCCCACCAGGTAAATAGACAGGTGATGCTGGCACAGCTGGTTCAGGTGACTCTGGAGAAGAAAGTTCAAAGGAGGTTTTCTCAACTACCTGCTCCCTCCAGCTACCCTGGAAAGTCCAGGAGAGGACACAGCCAGGCTCTTCTTGAAGCTTGATATTGAAAGCACAAGAGACATCAATCCTAGCTGTATCAAGGGCAGGACTATGTTTCTCATCATTATCCCAGGAGAGAACACCGTTATTTGACAATAGCCTAGAAATCACTGTAACTTCAGAAAAGATGCAAATGAAAACCACGAAGGTGTTTTGTCCTCTAAAACATAGAATGAAGAAAATAACTCCCTTAATTTGAAAAAAAGAACATGAAATGGTCAGGAAAGAATACATGTCATTGGGTACATTTGGGTTTAATTCCCAAAGTCTTTTCTGTGATTCATTCAACTGTGAGCTGACAAGAGGGAGTCTGGATTTCTTAGGTCTGAAATCTAATTCATCAGAAAATATACATCCTTCTGGAACTGTCTCCTAGATTGTAACCTCTAACTTGAAGAATCTTTGCTGGAATTGTACTTAGTGTAAATATATTAGATTTCCTCTAATCCAGAGTACCCTTGATAAATGTTATCAGGATATTGATTTATGAATCCCCTGCTAATGTAAGGCTGCCTAACAAAGTGATAGTGATATGTAGACATATTTTTGAAGTGTTAACTACCTGGGCAGCTAGCCTCTATTATCAGTTAGGTTTCCAGGGCACTTTTCTTAAGGGGCAGATGTATTCCTTCAGGATAAACTGCTGAGAAAAGGAGACACTAATCATGTGAGTTTATGAGTCTCAATACATACACTTTTTATGTTGTAAAACTACACAAGTAGTTATACAAACACAACATTGATATGAAATTCAGCTAATTACTAGTTTTAGTGAGACTAAATATAATGGGGTGCAAATGGCTTACTGTGTGGGGTGACTGAATCATGGAAATAGCTGCTTAGGAATCTCCAACTAATTAAAGAGCCACGTCTTTGGGAATCTGAGTCAGCTGAAGCAAAACCTGCCTGGGAGTCAGGAGCTGGATCCCTGTGTAAGCAGCTTCACAAAGAAACAGAGTTTTGGCAGGACTTTCCTGTCCCCCTGACAGCACCAGGGAGTACCATGCCATAAAAAATAAGAAACAAAGCTAGCAGCCCACTTTCTCCTAAGAGCAGAGACAAAAATCAGTATGTTCCCATCAAAACACTTCCTCTGATTGAGAAAGCGTTTTCCTTATGGAAGGTTGTCAGTAGTTCTCCCTAAAGTGCGAGGCTATTAATAAAAATTTGTCAACTGTATCCTTGGTATTTTCACAAAAGCAAGTTCCAAAAGCCTTTATTGTAGTTATTCCCTTATTTCCTTCTGGTTTTAGCCTCCCTTCCTGAATCTTGAAGTTGAAAGAACACCACTCTGTGTAAAATTATGCATAAATGTTAATCAGAGGAAATACATGGGGAAGGAAAGCTTAGTTAATGATTGCTTAGAGAAAGATATATTTTATGGGAAAATTAAATTATTTTATTGCATTATTATTACAAGTTAAAATTACAATTAATTTTCATAAGTATTGTAGCAATAGTAAATTAGTGTCAAAATGTGTTCACTTTGAAGGATTATAAAAGAATAAGAACTATATCCTGGAAAAAAATGGTCTCTTCAATGTCAAAATGGAGTTTTTTGCTAAGAGAACCAAAATCTTTACATAGACACTCACTAAAACACAATGATGCCCAAAAGTTAGGAAAATTCTGAAAGTATATTTGGCTTTTTGCCAAATGGAAAGAGAGACATATAACTAATAATGTAACAGCTTGCCCAGATACATAACAGCAAACTACAGTGTTTTGTAGTTTGGTCCCAAGAGTGCTTTATTACAGCCGTCTGAGGTGTGGAAGTACTGTAATTAGGGGGTCTAGAGTCCCTCCACTTTCTAGGACTATCTTCCAAGTATAAAACTATTATTAAAAATGTATATATATTACATAGAATCATAGAATCATAGAACAGTTAGGGTTGGAAAGGACCTTAAGATGATCTAGTTCCAACCCCCCTGCCAGGGGCAGGGACACCTCACACTAAACCATGTAACTCAAGGCCTCATCCAACCTGGCCTTGAACACCGCCAAGGATGGAGCATTCACAACCTCCCTGGGCAACCCATTCCAGTGCCTCACCACCCTCACAGTAAAGAAGTTCTTCCTTATATCCAATCTAAACTTCCCCTACTTAAGTTTTAACCAATTACCCCTTGTCCTGTCACTACAGTCCCTGTGAAGAGTCCATCCCCAGCATCCTTGTAGGCCCCCTTCAGATACTGGAAGGCTGCTATGAGGTCTCCACGCAGCCTTCTCTTCTCCAGGCTGAACAGCCCCAACTTTCTCAGCCTATCTCCATACGGGAGGTGCTCCAGTCCCCTGATCATCCTCGTGGCCCTCCTCTGGACTTGTTCCAACAGTTCCATGTCCTTTTTATGTTGAGGACACCAGAACTGCACACAATACTCCAAGGGAGGTCTCAGGAGAGCAGAGTAGAGGGACAGGATCACCTCCTTTGACCTGCTGGTCACGCTTCTCTTGATGCAGCCCAGGATATGGTTGGCTTTCTGGTCTGCGAGCTCACACTGAAGCCGGCTCATGTTCATTTTCTCATCAACCAACACCCCCATGTCCTTCTCCACAGGGCTGCTCTGAATTTCTTCTTTGTCCAACCTGCAGCTGTGCCTGGGATTGCTTCGACCCAGGTGTAGGACCTTGCACTTGGCATGGTTAAACTTCTTAAGGTTGGCACCTGCTCACCTCACAAGTGTGTCAAGGTCCCTCTGGATGGCATTCTTTTCCTCCAGCGTATCAACCGAACCACACAGCTTGGTGTCATTGGCAAACTTGCTGAGAGTGCTCTCAATGCCACTGTCCCTGTCACCGACAGAGATGTTGAACAAGACCGGTCTCAACACCGATCCCTAAGGGACACCACTCGTTACCAGTCTCCAGCCAGATACCGAGCCATTGACCACAACTCTTTGTGTGTGGCCATCCAACCACTTCTTTATCCACTAAGTGATCCAGCCATCAAATTGATGTCTCTCCAATTTAGAGACAAGGATGTCATGTAGGACAGTATCAAACGCTTTGCACATGTCCATACATACATACATGCATATAAATTATGTATACATACATATACATTATTATAGCAATAAGTAAGACCCTTGGGAGCTTGTTTGATGCGTTATATAAGGAAACTCCAAACACTGATGGCAGAGTTGAACGTTCAAGGTGAGATGTCAATATGTTTCTTCATCTTCAAATATAGAACTAGAGACAAATTAAGAGACTGGGCAAAAGGATCATGTCAACAATTCAGGGGACAAGACAAAAACTTAAGTTTGAAGTTGTATTCCCAGTATCAGCTGCACGGGCAAACATACCAGTTCCGCTACAAAAACCATCAAACAGTGTGTTATAGCCTCTTCTGCTCAGTGGGCTAAAAAAAATCTTTATCAACATTCTAGAAAAGAAGAACAGTATCAAAAATATTATAGAACAACACAGCAGAAGAAAACCAATATACTATTTTAATTTATTAAAAGTGGCAATTTGAAAATCTTGAACAGGGGAGGAAAATTGCTAAACAGCAAGAAACAGTTTTTTTTTACTAAGTCAGCCATCAAGCCAGGTCATGGCTACAATTAACAACTGCACGTTCTTCTCATCCTCATACAACTGCTGCAGCCCTATAGAGGGAAAGGGCTTTTTGCTTCTGAACATGGAAAATCATTTTCCTTTACACTGCTATGTACAATAACCTTATTCATACTGGGAAATTAATCTGCAGAGAATACGTTAGGATATACAGCTAGAGAAGAAAGAACATTACACATCAAACAACTGGTCATCCTGCAAGATTTCTATAAAATTAGGAAACTCTTCTATTTATAGGTTGTATGGTATTCATTTTTAGACCAGAAAGTAAGAAGCACTTCTGGCAGGAATATCTACCCAAGATTTATAATTTCATTATTTGATGACAGAAAGTACTGAAAGAAAGGGAAGGCAGAAGAGGATACAATATTCAGATATGTTTAAAAGTTTAAAGCTTGGGAGAAAGAAGAAAAAAACCCAATGCAGAGGCAAAGAACAAGAAAAAATGCATGGATGATTTTAAGGAAAAAATAACAAGGACAACTGGCAGCTTGTTATGCTACTGTAAACAGACTATTCTCAAGCATCCAGGCTGAAAATATAGCTGCTTTACAACAGCAAATGCTATCTACACTCATATTTTGCATTTCCACTGGAACCAGACTCCATTTTTTGTTTCCTAAACTTAATTTTAAAAGCTGAAGTATAAATCCTATGTCATAAACAATATTCCAAAGAAAAGAGGCATTTCTAAGGGAAAGGCTTATGCTTGCATGCTTTGTTTGTTGTTTCTTTTTTCCAATTTAATAACTGAAAATTATCTTCCAGCAATTTCAGCAATGCAAAGTTATCTTATAAAATCCTTCACTATCTGATATGTGATTAGACATGTGGTGGGAGTACAAATGCAGTCAGTTTAAATCAGGTTATCTCAGCTCAAATCAGTTAATTCAAGTTCACAAGCTGTTCATCTGACCTTAGAATAGGATGACAGAATAGGGATGACCTTAGGATGAAACATTTTATGGTTACTTCTCAGTACATAAGTAGTACTGTATTTGAAAAGATAACAGCTTGGACATAGCACACAAGCACTATTTATGTTTTCCAGACAGTCCCTGGAACTGGAATTAAGCAGACAAATCCAGGAATAATTAAATTAGTCCCTGATACAGATATGCTTACATCAGCAGTCAAAAGGACTTCTGTTACTAGTGTCTAAAGTCTTGTGACTTTTATGACTCCCAATGCATCAAGAATTTTTAACAACTTTTATCTAAATTCAAATTGATTCCCAAAACTACCCACTCCAGCTGTAAGTAAAAATCCCTCTGTTCCCAGGCAGTACTGAACCTTTCATTGTCTGTCAAAATGTACATTGGGAGAGAAAATACTTTTTGATGCAAGTGTCATTCATTCCCACAGGATATAATAGGAAACAAGTGCAATACCAGAGTCACTTTACAATGGTGGTCCCAGTTCCATCGCTGAGATGTTTAATGCCTATCCACTTACTTAATGCAGGTTAAAGGAGTAAAAAAAACATGGAAAAAAATGCTCATTTTCTCTGAACATTTTTATATGTTTCAGCTGATCTAAACCAAAAGTGAAGAAGTTTTTTTCATTCAGTATTATGAGTATAAGAACTGTTAATTTAATTTTCTTAGAATTTAAGAGTTCAGAAAAATAGTTGCATCTTACAAAAACAATGAATTTATGCTTTTTTTTTTTTTTTCTGTATTGAATGCAATGTAAAGCATTGAAACTATCAGGTTATTTAGATCATCTTATTCTACAAGAATTTCAGGGAGTGAACTCTTGGTTCCAATTTCATTCTTCTAAGCCTCACTAGCACTGAATTCTTTATCCAGAACCTTATCTGCAGAATTGTTTACTAAGTTTGAATTTTATTTATTTATTCTTGATATTTTGACAGAAGAAATCAAAATGGATGCAACCCCACCCAAAAAATAACAAACCAAAACTTTCCAATTTTGAAAATTTAGAAGCAAGTTGATTTAATAACCAGAGTTAAATCTTTCCATTTGCCAAAATAAAATACCTTTGAAAACACACTGCAGAATTTCACAATTCTGGAAAACTCTTTTTCTTTAAGAATGACAGGATATTAATAAAATAAGTTGTTTACAAAGGAAATAATCTTAAGCAAGAAAACTCTCACCGTAGTTTTGGATTTAGTTTTATATCCACTATAAACCAGTGAAATTTTGGAGCTCTATATACCATCTTTGAGTTCCAGTACTACAAAAGTATTCTATTTCAGTATCTCTGGAGTCACCTTTCGCTCAAACATAGAAATACAAGACAGAAAAAAAAAAAAATTACTAAAATTACACATTTACTCTATGCACACAATACATTGGTACTGCAACAAGGCAGCTGCCTATTGCTGTATGGCTTACTGTAGGGAAATGGCTATCAGCTGCCTCTAATGTGAATCAGCTCCATTTTGACCAAGTAGAATTGTTTTGTTTTGATTTTGAAACAAGTCAGTATACCCTGAGGAATACAAAAGGCATAGAACTGGGTATGCACAGAAGTAGATTGCAAGAGCTGCTTCAGCTTTTGCTTTAAAGCTTTAGACCTTTTCAAGGAAAAAGCACTTTGCAGTTACTGTACCACATAAAGTCATTTCAGTTCATTGAATAATATCATTGTTTTCCATTTTCTCAAAGTGATCTTTCATCACTCTACATCATCCAGAGAAGAATAATGGTAAGATTATCCACACTTCATTGTCTTCTAACCATGAGCATTCCTGAAATCTCAACAATTCAGTTAACCATTTCACTGCAAAAACTGCAAGTGTGCTCTTTGACTAGTCTAGGTGAAAACTGTACTCTCCTGAGCAAAAAATATTTTCTTCCTTCAAACCAGGAGTTTGCAATACAGTTTCCATCAAGAACAAAGCATTATGAAAACGGGTCCATGGATGACAGGATGTCTTTTGAATATGTTGACACCATTCTGTCCAACTCAAAAGAAAATTGTTGTTCAATGTCCCTCTAAAAACAGTCTTCTAATACCCAAACATACCTATATCTATTCCACAGAAGAAAATTCTGCATTGTTAAGAACAACTAACTATTTTTGATACTTTTAAATAAATTTAAGTCTTTTGTAATTAGTGAGCAAATAGAGACAGATTTTGCATCAGAGTTTTTTGCATATTTATTAGATGATTTACAGCAATATTTTATTATAAAGACTTACTCAGAAGACTTATTCATATGATGAGCTCAATATACATGAGGCTGACTCCACTCATAATAGCAAGCACTGCAACAGTTGCTATCAAAGCAGCAAAAACAGATCAGAAGGTGGAGTCTCAGAAACCTGAGCAGTTTGGTCAATAATTTTGTACTTCGTATTGCCAACTGCATTGACACACCAGTTCTGCAGGAAGAAATTGGTGTAACAGTTAATGGGTTTAGCCCTTTAACAGCAAGTTAGCATTGGAACACGCTTATCTAGCTGAAAGAATATACTCCATATACTGGGCTGCATCAAAAGGAGCATGACCAGCAGGTCAAAGGTGATCCTGCTTGTTTCTAATTTCCCTTTCAAGTTAAGTTTATGAACAACTTCTGTTCATTTCTTTTCACCTCAACTTTTTCTGTAAACAGCATGTTCCTTTCCAAGGTTTATACTCTGTAATTCTTTTAAGAATTTTTTCTTACCCATAATTGAAAGACATTCTATTTCTTACCTGAAACCAGACAGTTCTCTCAATGCTTTCTAAAAGTCTCAGAAAATCATAGACAAGCTTAATTTAACTAATAGCAGAGCATGGACCCAAGCACATTGAATTTTTTCTTTCATCAGTAAAATACATCTCAATACTTAATTCACTCCATCCTGATAAAATAACAGGAGAATTCATGATATATCAAATTCTTCAGCTTCGCATGATGATCTAGTCAGCTCAAGGAGGCAGAAAAATTTCTGTGGAGATTAACCAAATTTTTATGCATTCCTTAAAGATGTGCCTTTAAACGCAAGAAATCATTTCAGGATCAGGTGACCTGGTAACACAAAGGTGAACTAGGTTTATATGTAAAATATCTAATAGGAAAGGAAATGAAAGCAGGATCATTAAAAAAAAAAAAAAAGTGACCAAGTAGGGTTAGATTCAAATAGACACTTATTTCCACTTCTGTAAAACTGATCATTAAGCATGTGCTGAACATGAAGCAAGTGGTGCCTGAATAATATAAAATAGTATATATAATGTTATTTTATATTATTTCATGTATTATTATACCCTATATTGTGTTGTTATCTTCAAAATCCCCATTCTTTAATTGTGCTGCTAATATGTGCCAGTATGAGGGCATGAGCTCATGTATACTGGTAAACATCTGAAAATGACTATTATAAAAACTGCTATTATGGTTAGTAAAGATTATATCTAAAATGGATGTATATAGATAATTTTTCTTTTGATCCCACAAACAAAATGTATAGCCTTAGAATCCTATTCAATTCCAGCTGGGAGAACACTCAAAGCACAGGGAAATACCTTGTTCTGAAGTGACGACATTCTTTTGAACTTTTTGTGAACAAAGAGCAATCAGGTATCATTTCAACAGAAGACAAGGGCACAGTGTATTACAGACTGAGGCTCTCAATGGGAGGTGGGGTAAGAGAGGTGCCAGCCACTGTTCCTCTAAACAGTTACATGCTGTATATCAGACAGTCTTTTCTAAGAGTGAAGCCTGACTTTTTAGATTTTTATTTATTTTGAAATAAATACCAGAAGGAACACTGTAGCCCTACTTTACACCTCTGGCTGGTATTTAACAGCAGACAGCTGAACACTGAGTAGGTTTTATTTATTCCGCTATGCTTATTGATTAAAAATTAAAAATTACATCTATGCAAAAAGGTAAATTATGTCTTTCAAAAGCAGAATAAAAAAGGCTACTTCATAATGGATTCTGGCTTAAAAAGTAATGCAGATGGCTATTTGTAGACCATCTGATGTCCCCAGCGAAATTTTCCATGCTTTTCCTACCATCTGCCAAAGCATTTAATTCTTGTTTTAATTGTAGTTATTCAAACTTACAAAAGAGTTATACTGAAGGATATTAACTGACTACTTGGCCACAAACAGTCAGCACATGATAGTTACCTGCTGCACAACACTTCAGGAACACTACGCTGAATAGTCATATTGAACTCAAGATGGACTCAGCATAATCAGAAAGAAAACTGCCTCTGATTAGCATGCCACCTCATCTTGTTATTGTGATATTCTAGCTAACTTCAGGGTATGACTTAGTAATAAACTCAGATTGCATCTAGTGAAACATCACTTTAGAACATGACTAATTTGAAATACATAAGACTTGTTTGCCAAATGATGAAAGCCATATCAAAATTTTGTCTGAATAGGCCTATTTTAAAAATCTGGAGTAACTCATGAATGGCATAGACCAGTTGACAGTAATTATTTTTCTTCAATGAGGTAGTCCACTTAAAATAATGATTATTTAATTAAGAAAAAAATCCTAAACAATGACAACAACACCTCCCTTAGCCACTTCAAAGACAGTCAAAGACACTAAAGGAGAAACCAAAGAAGAGATTCACTAGTAAGCATGGTATAGTCACTGATATCTATACTGCAAATAGCAGACTGCATATAAGGGAAGCGTGTATTTCACTAAAGCAGAAGAGAAGATGCTAAGACAAACTGACAGCTCGTTTATGTAATTCTTCTATGAATAGAAAGTGTGTATTTTGGCAGGGAATTAGATGCACTCAAGTGTTTATAAATTTTAAGTGCTCAGAAAAACAATTTTTTTATTCAATCAATACTCCCAGAAGGCATTTCCCCCTCTTTCTTATTGCAGGCTCTCACTCTTCTAGTCCATTACATGAGATAAATGAGGCAGCCCAAACGAAACTTACATGGTGATTGAAAACATAATGGCAAGTATATGCCTACAAATCTCATAAAGCTTGTCCAGACATTAAGTTGTTAATAATGTGTTCTTTACAGGATGAAATTTGAAAGAAATGTTCCCTTAGTAAAGGGTTTTACTTACATCAGATAATTGTATTGTGACCACTTTGAAAATGGGGAAGAGGGCAAGAGAGAAAGCAATGCAAGATTGTAGTTTAAAAAGACATTACTTTCAACAAAGGATAGCAAATTTATTCATGCACTGCACCTTTTGACTTTGAGGGATATTGTAGAAACTACCGAGAAGCTTTGAAAACAAGTTTTCCAAAAATGGATATATGAATGTAAAATTGAAATTTACTTCTTTCACTTCAAATAGGCCAGATTGTCAAGGGATTAGTCAAATTGAATTTTAGAGAATTAAGCCTCTTTATTTTACACAAGCTGCAGCACAGTGCACAAATGTAGCAAGTAACATGGGCTCAACTACTCAGCAGTCAAAGTTCAGTATCAACCTTTTGGTACATGAAGATTTTCTTTCCCACCGTCCACGTAAATGACAGAAATACAAATACCATGTCCCTTCATCACTGCAGTCCACAAGAGCAGTTTGATAGTTTTGATATCAACTCTCAAATCATCTCCTTAGTTCCCTTAAAATATGAGCTAAAACATATTGTATGTTTCATTCATCTGGGCTCTGCTTAGACCAGAGGGTTCTTTGTAGCCACCACAGAACCAGCCTAATGGCACAGATAGGAGTTCTATTTATCATCAGCTTCTGCACAACATCACAGCTGCTGTTCTCAGCTCCTATGTTAGCCTCTTTCTCTGTTCAAATACAAGTCAACATTCATATAATCCAAAGCTTCAAATACGTGTAAGCAACGAATGTACAAGGTTTAGTTGCATTTTCTAAATACTTCTCACACTTGTATCTACAGAATTCTTCCATATACTCCTGCAGATTTCCCAATGTCTTGAAGATTTTAGCATAACATTTTAGTAAAATGTGTTTGCATAATAGTGCTCCAGGGTCACTGACATGGACATACAGTTTGCATTCTGAGATCACTACATCAAAGAAATCTTTAAACTGATTTTTTATATGTCCTGGCAGAAAGAACAGGACATTTTCAGCTTTATTATTATCTAGCCATTAATCTCATAAGAATTATTCATCTAAGTATGCTTTTGTTTTTCCCTAATAAATCAGTTTACTGGGTGCTGGTTTCCAAATTAAAATGAGAAAATGGCAGATCACCTGGTAGGTTTATAATTCACTCATTTCCTCATGTACAAGTGTCTACTGATTTTCTCAAGGTCTTCCTCTTCCACAGCTAACAGAGGTCTGTCAATTATACTTGTTTATGTAATACAAATACTGACCACCTCAGGGAGCTCTTGAAGAATAATTAAATCTTGCTTTTTCCTTTTCCCTTCAAATCAAGGAAACACCTCATATCTCCACTTACTACCTCTTAATCCTGACTCTGAACTGCTGAATTTTGCTTTGATTTTATATTTATAAATCTCAGTCTAAAATGTTTTATTGTAACATTTGGATTTACTCTACCAATGTCAGAACCAGGGCATCATCAGCTATCAGTAATTTAATCTATTTTGTCACTGATTGATTATGGTCTTTCCAATATCCTCAGAATTTTATGCCAGAAGCTAGCACGATTTGAACTCCAGTCAGAGTTCAGACCCTTAATATTCTACAGTTTTCAGTCTTCTAATATATATGACATAATTTTTTCATATTCATTTTACAAACATGGAATACACAGTACATTTTTGCAATGCCCACAGCAATTCTCTTCACTTCAGTAATAGTTTCTTTGCTAAGCTACATGAATATTACACAAAATAAAGTGTTTCAAAACTTCGTTCTTGTCACTAATTCACCTTTTGGCTATTTTCCTTCCTGCTGAAACCTGCTGGTTTGAAAACACAGTATTTAAACCAGCTTAAGTTCTGATCCATATTTTAAGTAAATGAACTGCTGTTACAGTGGGAATATTAAGAATAATATTCTTCTATTTGAGATATTTACTTCATTTATTTTGTTAGAGATAATATAATTTGTTGAAAAATAATTCAGAGACAAGAAATCTGTCATGTTTCCTACACTCTCTGGGTTTTTACTGACTATTTTAAGTCTCTGCATAACAGAACAACTTCCGGATAGCTCCTACAAGCTGCTTTTACGGATACAATATGAAATTATTATTATTTTTTAAATTAAAAAAGAAAAAAAATACAGTGTAGTCTTTCAGAAAAGAAGAAAATAAACCCAAATATTCCTGTATTTCACTGCTGAAAGAAAATAACTCAGGTGAGGCTGCTGCTGCTGCTGCTGTGGAGAAAATTAGTTAGAAATAGTCTGTGTGCACACTCTGTACCAGCACAAGACAGACTCTTTTGCTGTACTGAATCTGGAGAACTGCATTGACTCACAAACGGTGAAGAAGTCAGGCAGTCGGTCACACAAGTTGTCTCCATGGAGAACCAGTACAAACTTTATACTCTGTCACTATCCATGTATATTTTAGAGATATGACTTTTGAAAATTATTTCATTGGATAATTAAAAACCAGAAAGTCTGATACCTTTGCAAACTCGATTTTCTTACTGAATGAAATCTGACTTCATGGTCCTCAAAGGAAAAATAGGATACTAGTACGTTAAAGAAAGCTCTAACTAATAGTCGGAGTAGGTGTGGTAAACATAGGAATGCCACCTTTTAAGATTTTGGACTATTATAAAGTAATTCTCAAATTCTGACACATAAAAAACATATGTGGGGACATACAGTGTCCCCATTGATGAAGCATGATTCAATATACCTATTTCTGCTTTTATGCCACAAAGTAATTTGGAAAAATACAGTCTTTGGAGGAGGAAAAAAAAAATTCTCCTGAAAAAACTTATTGTTGAGAAGTACCACTTTAGACATTTATGGCATACCTAAGTGTGCTCTAATTGAGACTGAATTGAATTGAGTGAAGCACAAGAAAGTAGCCAAAAGGATCAAAATGTATATTAAATACTTCTCAGGTTTACCACGTATCTATTAAAATAATACATACTCTGAGACAGAATGCATGACCTATTTTTGTAAATATTATTTAAGAAATCAGTGATAACATTTAGTAGACATATATTACTATTCCTCTATCTTAGTCTGTTCCTGAGTACCACAACATGAAATTTAGACAGCTTTGGAAAAGAGGATATTGTAAACATACACAGACTGAGAATGTAGTTTCCCTGGCAACCAAAATATCTGAGATCAACACATTCCTTCAGGTTGCAATTCAATTTATGAGCTTCCACATCTGCTTACATAGGAATGAGACACCTGGGTTTACATTTCTAGGATGATAAGGGAGAAATTAGAGAACAATAGACATTATATGGCTAATTTTGTGCCGTGATGAAAATGAGTCTTCTGATGTTCATTGTCACAGACCAATAAGAATATCTGTGGACACTAGGATTCATACCCTGATTAAGCTTCCAGCCTCTTCCCTACTTATCTTGACAGGAGTCAGGACCCATAAGAAAACCAAAGAGGATGCTCTCCTGCTTTGTGCTAACATGGGTTAATGAACTATTTTGTTAAGTAGCAGGTAAGCATTCCTGTCTGTCAAGGAAAATATAAACCAGAGGAAGGAGGAAATATTGCACATTAGATGGTGATCAGGGAAGAGCAGGCACTTCTGTTTGCTATTTGCAAGAACAACAGATGCAAAAAAAGTCATTTACCATGCAATTTTATTTAACTCTCAACATGAACAGTTACATATACTCTGCTGGCTTGGATGGAGGAAATTACTGTGGCAGAATACTTTCATTTCCTAATGTCTTCTCTGTAAATAATAACTGTTTGCACTCCTTTTGTATATGCAAATTACTTCAGATATATGCTGTCACTCCAGCAGGGTTATTTCATGCAGCCCAATGTCTACAGGCAAACTACATCAGCTAGGCTGCACTTAATATGTCTGTGAAGTAAGTGATTTTTCAAGACTTGTATTCAACAGATTTTACTCAAGACTTGACTTGGATGGTCCTACATTAGTTCAACTGAAATTATTGGGGTTTTATTATTAAGTTTATTATCATTAATGTTTTTGTGGACTAACCAGTTTTTGAAGGGTTGAGATTTTTTATTTATATTAAAGTCATTTAATAGTCTTTCACTAGGTAAAGTGAATGTAAAAAGAACTGCATTAGTGCTCCTTTCCCTACTAAATGTGTTCTGCTTCTGTCTGAACAGCTTTTTGTTGTAGATTTGTAATGCTTAGAAATGTTCAGTAAGCTGTCCATAGTATATATAACCAGAATTATACAAAGAAACTGTAGATTCAGAGATACTTGTGAAGACAAGCATCCCTAAAAATCATTATGGCTTGCTTTTTAATTCTTTTTGTTGTTTGGGGTTTTTTTTAAATCCAATATATAGATTTCTTCTAGCAGTTCTTTAAAAAGTGAGGCTCAAGAATGTTCATAATATCTCCTATAGAACTTCAGTACCAAGTTTTCTAATATAGCCTTCCATGAGCATTACCAAAAAACAAAACAAAAACAAAAACAAAAAACAAACAAAAAACAAACAAACAAAAACAAACTAACAAACAAAAAACCACAACCAAAAAAAGACCTCAAAAAAAAAAAAAAATAACCCCCAAGTAACCCACATAGTCTTACAGTCTGATTTAAGGTTGTTTTGAATTTTATTCAATAGTGTTCCCTCAGTTTTTGACCTACTGCATATTCAGACTGATTGATGGAAAAGTTCAGACTTCTCAGGGCAAGAAATACATTCGATTGTTAGCTATCAATACTGGGAAGTTTTTAGGTGAAGCCCTGCTCTTAAACTCCTGATATGAGCACTTCATCTATGACTCCTCTTAACACTCTACTTGATGGGCACTTGTAGAAGCTGAATATGAGTATCTTTTCATGCAGCAAATGCAGGTGAAACCTTCCACGCAAAGCCCAGCTTTAATGCATCTGAAGGTGAATACAAAGTGGTCTTTCTTTCCACGGTCACTAACACAAATTAATTTTTTCAATGAGAAGTACAGCTTCCTATTACATAGACTGCACATCAGCACTAACAGAACCAAGCAAAAACTATTTCTTCCACAACAGAACAAATATTTTGAAAATTTAAGTACTTCACATTAAACATCAAACTTAGCTGAACCTTTTCAGGATTTGGATATCCAGAGCCTGTTTCACAGCACTATGTATGACAAAAAATTGCTAATTCTAAAACGTTGCATTTAAACTGATCTTTGAGAAACAAGCGTCAAGACAAGCAGCAGTGTCATGTAGAAAGAAACACTGCATTTTGGAACTGTTTCATAAATCTGTTACCTTTATATTTTCATCTATCAGCAACTTCAAGTCTTTCTGGAAGTTTTATTCTCCTGGCATTAAAGCAGTTGCTTGCTTCCCTACATAACTGCCTCCTGTGAGAGACCCTCTATCAGAAATCCCCCGCTTTCCACTTTTTAAACTACATTTCTTTACGCTGTGCAAAATAAGTAACTGAATTGTAACCCTTACAATTGCTATAGGAGAACAAGGCTATATATGTTCAAAGTAGTTACAAAGTATCTTGCAATCCAGAACTGATAATTACCCAAGTTTTCCCCTGGCACCACTTCTAGACAAGCCTGGCCCGATATGTCTGTGGTCTCCCACACTGAGCCCTCTTACGTGTCACTTAAGTGCTACCTTATAAGCTATAAATGTGTGTTCAATCAATAGCAAAATTTAACACCCTTATTCCTTATTTCTCATCTGTGTAAATCCTGTTCTGGGCTATACTGTCTGCAATTGTAGGCAAACTTGAAAGGAGAAAAAAAGTGATTCTGAATAGAACTCCCTTTAAAGAACAGGAAGCCTGTTACGTTGTTTTAATAAAGTACCTTAGAAGGAAGAAAAGTTCACATAGCTGGGGCTGACTAAGGATGCAGTCAAAGATTACATCTTTGTCTCAGGTCATATGGAAAGAGGCAATCTCATAAAAACAAACAAACAAACAAAAAAATAAGGCTGCTTTTCAATGGACAGACCTTTCACTAAGTCTGAAATTAAACCAGGGACACATAATGCTAAATATAGATTAAGAATAACTGCTCAGAGCTCACTTTGATCATATTAATTAATCTGAGATAAAAAATTATTGGTACCATCAGGAAAGAGAAAGAAAACATTAGTAAGGGGACAGATTATAAGATTCTTAGTACATTAGACACATGGGCACATGATTGCCTGGGGAACATAAAGGTCTAAGTTGAAGGTGGGAAGAATTACAAGGTATTATAAAATCAGTAAATGTTAGGATGGCAAGAAGCCTCCTCTAGGTGTTCCCTTGCCAGCAGTAGGGAAAGCAACCTAGGCACCCCTAGCCTTGTGAGTTATTCACAATTATGGTTGGAACAAAAAGACAGATTTACTGTTCTGCTGTAAGCTACATTTGTCAGAAAGAGCTGCTCAACAGAGACTCCTAAACCACCCTAATCAAAAGGTTTACTTAACTCTATAATGCCTTTCCTCCTGCATCTCAAATAATTTCCCATGTTGCTTCCATCCCTTCCCAAATACAGAGCACGCCTCTTTCCCTCTTTCCCAGTGGCCCCCGTTTGATTAATTGCTAGCATGATCTGGTATTTACTATTGGATACCCAGTTAATATCTGTGTTGCTTGTTAATTCTGTTAAGCTAAATCTCACCTCACTCCCCCCCCCTCATTCTGTTGTCTACAGTATTCTGACATTTTCATGTCACTGTCTTGTTAGTGATGCCATAGGTCAAGGTCTGCCATCTGCACAAATATCACTCTCTTTTTGTAATCTGCAGCATCTTGAAACTCCTCATGTTGCTACCTTGTAAGTGGTGCCACAGGTCAGAGTTAGCCATCTGAATGCAAACCCTAATCCATAACCTAAGTGAGCTCCTGAATTTCAGAAACAAAGGCAGGCTTTTCAGTGCCAAGACTCATCTCTTTGTATGTATCCCTGTAAACGGGAACTTAAAGGTCAGCAGTGGAGGAACTGTTTGTGAAAAATGCTTAATTATTGATAACTGAGTGTGCTGAACATCATTAATAGCCTTATGCAGGTGATATCAATGGATTTAGCACCTCTGTGTAGCTATCAACTTTTTTTTATTTTCCAGCAGATTGGGCTTCCTTGGTCTTGCAGAAAACATTTTTCCAGTTTCCTGCTTACACATCTTCCCTTAATTATACCCAGTCAAGGACCCATCTAATCCAAAGCTCCATCCACATCATGTGGAGAAACAGTTACACCACCAGTTGATCCACTGAACTGTCGATAACTTTATCTAAAACAAAGGCCACCCTCTGGTCTCGTATGTTGAGATACAGACATCTTCTGTATCTCAGAATATCTGTATCACTGCAACAGCTGTGGTCCAGTTGTACCCTGCACTATTCCCTGAGTTTCATGGGCACATCCTCCTCACTCATCTCCTCTGAGCCTTCTTCCATTCAGGGGGTTTATTCAGGGAGTCACATTCTAGCCTTAGGGTTCAGTCAGTCACATTTTTCGTACCTCTGTTTACCTTAATATTTTTTCTTTTGCTAATGTCATAATGATCAAGTGAATTATATAAACATTTGCTTGTTTAGTGTACTGTAATATTGTTTATCTGTTGTTAAAGCATTGTAGCTTGGCAGCAGGAGGTAAGCTGCCTGTTAGCTTTGCTCTAGCTACTGTGCTCTGGATTGAATTGAAACCTCTGCAAAAGCAGGAGACAGTAACTTGCTTTAGATCAATTGAGCACAGGTAACTGCAGTATATTTAGAGTGAACACACTGAGAAAGCAGGGGAAGAAGAAAAGACAGACGGTGGCAGTCCAAGTCCAAGTGGAAGGCCACATAGAACTAGCAGAAGTTCTATAGACTTGTTTGTTCAGTAACTGTAACATTCACTCCACCACAGCTCTATAAACTTTAACTTCAGTATAAAAGAACTTACCCAATTCCCTCCCCTTTCCACTGACAGTGTTTCCAAAGACAAGTAGGCCACTAATCCTTAATATTTCCATTCTCAAATTATAGGATCTTTCAACTGTCAGCAGTCCTTGCTGAAAGGCGAGATTGATTTGGGAAACTTACTTCAAAGCTGGTGAGTACCTAAAAACAAGCTTACAACATCATACTGGGCACTCAGTCGTTCCATCAACTCTACAACTGTTGAGTCATCTCCTGTATCTAACTAACATTTTTGTCTTGGAGCTCTATGTGGACCAGTTTCTCTAGGCTTTTGTTTTGAAAGCTTCCTCACTCTGGTTGGAATTGTGGTTTACAGCTTCAGAAAAAGACACAGAGCATGTCTAGTACCTACCATCTCCTTCTCTATACATATACATTTCTGGGTCCTTCTAGATAAAAATAAAAAATTCCATTGCTTATGATTCAGTGAAGATCTATGACCACTGCAGGTTTTCTGAGTCAGTGAACTTCACCACATCATGCACAGAAATCTAGCCTCTGTCACTGCATTCAACTCTAAACACTCAGTCTGAAATCCAAAGGTTAAATAATGTTTGCATTCTTTTACACATATTCTTTTTCTACCAACATAGAAGAGAGTCATATTTATTCACCTGCTGTGTTCATCAGCATTTCCCAAGTCTTATAGAATCAAAACAAGTTTGATTATGCATTTTGTATTCTGTATTCTGAATATAATTAATACTTTTTCAACGGAAACTACGCAGCTCTGTGCTATAAAGTTTTAAGTGCCATTTTTTGAGAACACGTGTTAAATTTAGAAATTGCACTTTTATCACTAGTTTTAACTTTCTGGTCAAATGGTTGCTGTCACAGCTATTAATCAAGGTAGGAAAAACTGCACTGTACAATTACACAAGGGTCAGTAGAGGTGAAATTTTTGCTTTATTGTATTTTTTTTGCTTCCAATACTGCAAGTTACAACATGTATCACAGCATATATAACTGTGTAATTAAGTGATTTTAAGGGCTTGGTAGCATCCCATCCCTTAGGAAGGGAATTAGATGACTAGCTGATTTATTTTGTGGTTCATCACTATGTACACTACTTTCAGTGCATCCCTATCAAAAAACCACAAAATCCAATGGTAATGAAATGGTAATTTTTACATTGAAACAAATGAAAGAGATATTTCATTGAAGCAGGGACTGTATGTGCCACCTGATGAGGTATGAAAGGGACTACAAGATTCAGTCTGGCTGCATACAACCCTGACAAAAGACAGGAACTGTATTAGAAAGCCAAGACTTTTGTTTCTTTGTTTGTTTTTTCTCTTTTAATAAAGCTCCATCTGTACAAAAGCTTTAGTGGTTTCAGGGATCATTTCTAAAGGGACAAGAATACCATATACACTGGCAAAGAAATATGCAAAATAACACCTGGAACCTTAAATCCCACTCAGGTCTGAAGCAGTTCAATAGAGGCAACCTCCCTAAAAGGAAAGGCAATAGAACTAGAAAGCAAAAATATGCAACAAAAAAAAAATGGGAAAAAAGAAAAAAAAGCTATGTTTTGCTACTTCCTTAATAAAAACTGTGTATTCCTGCATGCCCATATTAAAAATGTTTCAGTAATAGAGGATAACTTGAAAGAACCAGCACTAAGATACTGATTAACCAAAAGCAGGAAGTTAATGGAGCAGTTCAAGGAACCTTGCTGTCTCCAGAATTCTTTGTGGTTTATTTAAGAAAAAGTTATCTGGTCTCTTGTAGCAATCTTTCTTCTCACATTTAAAAGTCACGAAAAGAGGGTTTTCCTCCATTTCTTCTGCGAAACACAGAACCTGCCCATTCACTGATTCTAATAGAAATATGCATTTTTCTGCTCCCAGCTCCAAGACTAGATAACAATTATTCTAAAAATATATTTCAGAAGTAAAACATACGCAATTTTCCAAATAAATTAGGGGCTTTATATCATCTGGGCAAAATTTTTACTGTTAAAGACATTAATGTCTATATTTTTTTCTTGTACACAGAAATGTTTTGCTTATTAGAAATCTCTATTTCACTCAGAATTATTTCAAGGATTTGTACTACACAAGTTCTTTCCAGAAATCAAATTGTGTCTTCACTGTAAGTTGCTATAAATAGGTATATTATGCATATATATAATTACTTCTACAGAGCTTAATATTTTATATATGCTATGTTTGTCAACACCTCCAGGAAGAAAGGGCTGTTATTTAGGAAAAGGACGAGTGAGACTACGGACTCTGACAGTTCAACCACTTTATCTCAAGACAAATAAGCTAGATTTTCTCTCATATGTCACTTTTACAAGGAATTGCTTATAATAATATTATCAGCAATACAATTTCTATGAGTTATTCATACAAATTTTATTTTTCACTTTCACAGATGTAGTTAGCAAATCTGAAAGCTGAATAAAACTGAATTGAAGAAATGAGTAAATGAATACATGAGTATTCTATATAGCAAAGCTGTTCAAACATTTATTCATCTTATTCAAAGACTCTCTCTCCTAGACTTTGAACCACAGTTGTTTGTCATCGCAGCTATTAAAGACTTGGTTTTACATCTGTACAAATGTCAGTAATCTTTTATTGAATTTTTTTTGGCTTGACAGCATTTTTTGTGATATTAAGAACTATTTAACGCATTCAGCAATATTTTATGAGTTTTACAATAATATTTACTGATTTCTGATTTCTTATGTGCTCTCCATGGTCCCACAAAGCTTTTATGAAGCACGTCATAGGTGCAGGCAACTTAACAGTTTGTTTCATTAGGTCAGTAGCTAGTTCAGTGCAGTATTCCACTAAATGACAGACTAGGATGTATTAATGTCAAATTATTAGATTGGAAACAAGCCTGAAGATGCCTAGAGAGAATCTACTGTGCTACATCTGGATAATTGCTCTGTCGAGGAGAGTTACTTGTCAACCGTTTGATAGAGTGGTTGCTGAAAACAGCTCAAATTTATTAAGCAGAACAAACAACAGCCAACCCTCCATGGGACAGGGCTTTTTTGTGTATTGTTTTCCTTCACTCTGCAGACATGGGAAAAGAAGCTACAGCTTCCCAGGTGGAACACATGGCATGCAGAAGAGAAAAGATCTAATAGATAAAGATTTTGTATATCTAAACAAGGTAGGTCTCTATCTTGGCACTGGCATGGTTAATTTACAAGTAATAGGAACTTGTGAGAAAGAGGCAGTATGGACTCTGTCCAGCTTTAAAAACACTGGCAAGTGTAAGTTTTATAGAAAGACAGGTTTAGATTCACCAAGCATGAAAATCAGAATTAAGCAGAATTCTCCCTACAGCAAGCATATCCATAACTTCCCTGAAAGAAGCAGATTTGTTTAGTTTTGTTTCAGTATTTTAGAAAGTAGGTTTGAACTGAAGCAAGGAAGAAATACTTTTCTTTGTCTTAGTGATTTATTTTTATATTTTTTTTTAAGTTTTCAACATTTTCAGCTCTTCAACATGCAATTCTTCATGGGATCCTGTTATTCTCTACGGACATTATGTCCTTAGTATGCATTGCATGGTCTCATGTCTTATTAACTGGAGATACTCGGCCATCACTACTTGATGCATTTTATCTGCACTCTGCCCATATCTGTTCCAAATTGAGGCTAACATAGGAATTAACTGTTTCTGTTCATGGAGTATGATTGAAAAAAGATATTTTCTGAAACTGAAAGCATCGTTATCTGAGTTGCAGAAGATGCCATGGCTTGAAGTGTTGCTTTTATAGCAAATGTAATATTCATGGGGAAATCTTAACAGATTTTATAACAGCATTTTGTTACGGAAAGTGATTAGTAGCTACTGTGGGATAGCAAATATAAAAGAGTAGTAGCATCTAAGACTCATACTTTTTGACAATTGCCACATGAAGAAAAAGACTTTAAGGCTTTCCAAAGCTCTTTCTTACATTTTCCAGTGGCAGGCCACACAAAGGTGAATATTACAGTTCAGAAATATGCATTAAATACATTCTGAAACATGCTTGAGATTAGGATTAATATTTACTGCTCTACTGATGTCCTGGGTTCAGCAGTAGCAGTCACTTTTTCTCCTTCTTAGTAGTTGGTGCAGTGCTATGGGTTTGACTTTCAGCCTGGGAACAGCGCTGATAACACCGATGTTTTTAATTGTTGCTCAATAATGTTTGCTCTGACCAAAGACTTTCTGAGTCTCATGCTCTGCCAGGGAGGAGGGGAAGCTGGGAGGAAGCAGAGACAGGACACCCAACCCAAGCTAGCCAAAGAGGTATTCCATGCCACAGCACGTCATGCCCAGTATATAAACTAGAGGCAGTTACCTGGAAGGGCAAGGTCACTGCTCCGGTCGGGCTGGGTATCGGTTGGCGGGTGGTGAGCGGTTGTATTCTCTTCCCTTGTTATTTTCCTTATAATTATTATTATTGGTGGTAGCAGCAGTGGTTTTTTGTTATACCTTAGTTACTAAAGCGTTCTTATCTCAGCCCGTGGGAGTTACATTCTTTCGATTCTCCTTCCCATCCCTCCAGTAGTGGGGGGAGGAAGGGGTGAGAGTGAGCAAGCAGCTGTGTGGTTCTGGGTTGCTGGCTGGGCTTAAACCATGACAAATGCATTTAAATACTGTCTTGATAGAAGTCTGAACTGATCAATGCTGTGGCTCACTCACACTCATGGACATTATGAATGGCATAAGTAATAAAACTGAAATAACAGTTGGTTTTCCAGCACATAGGTTTTCCTCATTATTCAGGAGCCAATAACACCTACTTTCATATGCTCTGCACTTTAGAGTAAATAAGTAAGTGAATGTCAAGTTCAAAAGGTACCATCCCATTCTTTTAAAATTTGTGACTGTCCAGAAAGAGGTTCATTGGGAAAAAAAAAGGTCTAGAAAAAATAGCATTGAGGCAATGAAATTTAGCACCTGTCTATTTGGACAAGCAGAGGTGTCATTCTACACCAAATAAATGCCTTAAGAAGTTGTTGGAGTCCAGCTATAGTTTTATCTCAATAGAGTAAACGCTACTGTTAGGGAGCCAGGCAACAGGTGTGCTGTAACCTGACCGGTAGCAGCAGAGATCACATTGCCCTAGGATGTAACATTTATCATCCCAGAGCTGCCCTTCACCTTTTTCCCTCATGGGCTGAAAATTCTCTAAAGCAGTCTATGGGATGCTTTTTGTTTTTTTTTTTCCCTTTTTGAATAGTGAGGTAAAAACACCTGTATTCATGCGGAGTGATTCAGTATTTTATCTCCGTCTTTCATATTTAATTCTCTGCATCAAGATTTCAATTAAAAATTAACCTATCAAACTTTTTTAAAGTTTATTTTTTACTTTTTTTTTATGACACATTGAGAAGCTTTTGCTAAAATTGTGGCCTTAGTAAGTAATTCAGACCTAAAACTGACAGAGGTGGAAAGAGGGTAAAAAGAAAGGGGGGGGGATTTAGCTGATTTCAGATGCAGAGCTTTCTTCCATATATTTGCTTTAATATTAATCCCAGTTTGGAAAAAGTCTTCAAAAATTTTCGTAATTCAAGAGATCTCCAATCAGAACCTTGACCAATGTTTGCTTACCTTAGCTGTGAACAAAAAGGAAATTATGTCATTTGATGAATTAGGAGCACACTATCAATCAGAGGAAGCCTAGCCCAGCAATGTAGTAGGCAGAATTCTCTATTCATGAGATTTAAAAACCTTTTTTGTCATCAGATGAATTAGTAGTAATGAAAGCAAAATGCACATAATCATATCAATATTATTTAGAAGGCACCTCTAGAATCTCTAGTCCAGCCTTCTGCTCAGAGTTGGCCTATCAGCAACTCATGTTGTCTGAGAATTTATCTAGCAGTCTCGAAAGGCACTAGGATCAAGATATCACTACCTGTTCCACTGCAGCACTGGTTTACTAGTGCAAATGTGTTTTTTTTACTAACATGAACCTCCCAAGGTGCAGCCTGAGGCTATTGTCTCTTGCTTATCATCAGCCACTGAAGAGAACAGTTTGTCCATCACTTTTGTTACACTTTCGAGTAGCTGTAGGCCATCCTTTAAGGCTCCTTTTCTGTAGACTAGACAAGCTCACTTTCCTCAACCTCTACTCATGGGACATGTGTACCCCAAATAGTAGTATCTCTCTGACCTTCTCCAGCTATTCAAGATTGTTCTAGAAGCAGACAGCTGAACCCGGACACAGAAGTCTATGCGTGTCTTCACCAGTTCCAAATAGAGGAAAATTTTTTCAAATCCACTAGCCACACTCACCCTAAGGAACTCCAGTGCATGATTTGCCTTCTTTAAGATGAGAATACATTGCTGATTCATATTCTGCTTGACATCTACAAGGATATCCAGGTTCTTTTCAGCAGGGCTGTTTCTCAGACAGTGAATTCCCAGCCTGTAATGCATGGATTACTCTACCCCCTGGTACAGACCCTTTCATTTCTCTGTGCTTAAATTAATAGCGTTCTGTTGCCCCAACCCTCAAGTTTCTCAAGGTCTCTCTGAATTGAAGTTTGACTTTTTGGTATGTCACTCCTTTCACCCCATCTGCTGTCATCCACAGATCTGATAAAAGTGGAGTCTGCCTCATGACTTAGGTCAGTGATTAAGATATTAAATTACCTGGGTCTCAGTATTGACCCCTGGAGCACTCTGCTTCTTACCATCAACCAAATAGATGTTCATCCACTGGTTACTACATCTTAAACATGAAGATCCAGCCAATATTCTGTCCACTTAATTATACATATTTCAAGTCCATATTTCATGAGCTTCAAAGTGAAAATACTGTGGCAGATGGTGTAAAAATTGTAACTAAAATTAAGGTATATTGCATGTACCACTCTTTCTGCTTCCCCTTCCTCATTTCAATAGCAATTACGTCAAGCATGATTTAACTTACATAAGTCCATGCTGACAATTCCTGACTATCTCTTTGCCCAGACAGCCAAAATTCAGACCAATATTAACAGTATGTGAAACCACTTCATGCAGAAACTTACTAAAGCCGAGAAGAATTTGCCAAAGAGTAGGCAATCCAGACGGGTTCTAAACACTGAGAAAAGATAATTAAACCATAAAATCTATAATGGACTTGTGGGATGTGACTATTAATACAGGATTGTTAAAATATATATCACCTGAGAGAATACTTTTATGCTAATTAAGGTTTATAGCACACCATAATTCTAATGACTCATGGGTCAGTTATAAGAAGGAAGAGCATTTGCTAACACAGGCTCTTACTCATGCTAAGTCCATCACACAGCTAAAAATTAGAAATCATTTACCTCTACTATTAATTATAAGCTCAATTCTATCTTTTCACCCTAAAACTCTCTTTCAAAACTCATTTTCACACATATAGCTGTATGGAAGGAAATTTTTTCCAGACAAACATCATATCTGCCATTGCCAGATAATGTTATGTCATATAATTGCATTCATATTCTTCTGCATGAAAAGCTACTTTTGTCTTAAACCAGGTGGTCTACCCGGTAAGGCTACCATTTTTCCTATAATAGAGAAGTTAATGAGCAACTATTAGAAAGCAGGTGTTCAAGTACAGCTTTACTAAGCTTTCTGACTTTGAACACAAAACCTGCTAGCTCATGCTGCTCCACAAACTGTTCCAGAGATTTTGTTCTGATTTGACAGTGCAGACCCTGAAGCATCTTCATTTTTGCACTGCTCCATAGGTAAGACTGCATATGGCCAGGATTACATCATAGGACAAAGTAATCTCCCTGGTAACTGCAGAGATGGAGCTCTTTTCCAAACAGCTTATCTATTACTCTGATTATGCACACACTTCTGTACAGCCCAACGGTGAAACTGTCTGCTAGCTCACAGAGGAGCTAGCATTTTTCTAATTCGTAGACCTGGGCAAAATCTGGGATGGGCAATTTGAAATAAAGGTGACAACTTTCACAGAAAGCAGAAACATGAAGCAAAGTGAGAAAGAATAGAACAAAGGACTGCAGTGCAGGAGAACTACATTAATACAAAACTGACATGCTCTTTTTCTAAGTGGGGGGGAAGTATTGAAATAAAATTTACATTTTTCTCATTACAGAATAGCAGCTTCACTGCATGAAGTGGTTTCACATAAAGATTCACTGCACTGTAAGCTGATGCAGAAATGAACAATCAAGCATCAAACCTTCAGCACAGAGTTGAAATCTCTTAGTCTTCATGTATGAGCAAAACAGGTGTAAATGACTACATGACAAGGCCAGCCAGGTCAGAATACACATAACAGAAACAGCAGCAGAACAGCAACATGCTGAGTTCCAGAAGGCGAATTTGCAACATTAGATAATAAAGGGCCTTATGGCAGAAGCTCTGTTTTGATAATTTTTTGCTTGAATAATTTTAAGAATTTTAAATCTTTTTCTTGGTTGGCAGAGGGAAAAAACTATGGCAATTTTAACCAGAGCAATTTGCAGCACTAACAGAATGCTTTGCAGAATGGATTTTGGGAGATAAGGAAGCAGGAAAAAATTTGTATTTCGGAAGCATTTCTACATTTGATCTTCAAGAATATATCAAAATGCACCACCGCATAATTTTTGATTTTCAGTTTTGTAATCATTTAAGAGGAAATTTTTGCATATCTACATGTGATATTTTCTCTTTCAAATAAATCCAGAAGTTCATTCATTTTCTTCCAAGGATTTAAATATACAGTTCCATTCCACAAGACTTTGGCATTCCAGTTGCAGTGATGTTACAAGATGTTCCTGTGAACAGGCTGTCAGGAAAAAATAAAAGAGTGATAAATAAAACTCAAGTAAGAGATGTGATGAACAGGTTGAGACAGAAATCATCCAGATTTGGAAAAGGTCTTTCAAATATTTGTGTTCTTTCCAAAGACAAGGAAGTCAATAAAAGTCTAAGTGAAAGAGTGGCAGGGAAATGAAAAAGTTTGACTGTTTCTTGATAGGAAGAAACAGTCTCTAGCTAAGAACT
Source organism: Psittacula echo (assembly GCF_963264785.1). Classification (NCBI taxonomy): domain Eukaryota; kingdom Metazoa; phylum Chordata; class Aves; order Psittaciformes; family Psittacidae; genus Psittacula; species Psittacula echo. The sequence goes on along the minus strand of NC_137737.1, from coordinate 83,574,650 downwards.
GTATGCTGCAGTTCATTCTAAAGAAAAGAAGGACACGAAATTATGTACATTCTGCCATCTGATTAAAGTAATGATGAGTCAAACATGAAACACTGTTATCAACTGTTAGTCTGACAACTGTTAGTTAGACATTTATATTTACATTTGTTACCTTTAGCAGAGACTCCAAATTACACTAGAAAATCAGAAAGAGGACAGAAATTACGATTAAAATTTCAACTGTAAGGGTAACAATGTTTACAAATTTAGACAATAATAATGCAATAAGTTGTTTTACTGATGCTAACACACATATTTAATATAATTGACACCATTTATATGACTCATCAGCATGTCTATTACATGTTTTAACAATAATAAAAAGACATTGTTCAAATAAATACTTTCATTTCACATTTTAAACTGCAGGCCATTGATAGCTAGCCTGAATCAGATTCTGAAATTGAACACATGCTTTTGGACATATTTTTCCTCAAATGACTGAGACAAGATTCCCCCTCCACATCTCAATCTGTTCTGTCCTCTCTCCAAAAAATGAAAAGAATCAGCGGGAAAAAAATTATAAGGAAAAATATATAATTTTCCTGAAGAGTTTCCTCCATATCCTGAAGAGTTTCCTCCATACCTTCTAACAGAATAGGTATATTTCATTGTAATGGACTTTGGGGAAACAGACTTCCCCTGGGTTTTGTGGAAGAGATAAGACCCTTATTTCCTGGATGCCACTGTGCCAATTACAATTTTTTCCACCACACCGTTCTTCATTGCTCTCCCATGACTTACAAGTGACCATGACACATGAGTACATCTTTATCACCTTCCTTTCAATTACATTTGAACAATTTCCTACAATACTTCTCAGGGACACTTCTCAGCAGAAATTCGCTTCACTGCTCTTTCAGAAGAATTATTGCCATTACATAGATACCTCTTTAGAGCAACTGCAAGGTGTACCTGCACAGGCCTATGGTTTTCATCTAAGAAACAAGTGCTCTAGTACATTAACCCTTTTCATACTTCATTGCCATACAAAGGACTTGTGCATTCATTTGGAAGAAAACACTTTATAAACACGGTTTTAGGACTACTTAAGATTTTGGTCATGACAAGTATGAATGACTTAAGAATCTGGATGATTAAACACTGTTAAAGATGGTTTTCCCATAAATACACGTTTTCAACATTTCAAAATTTTAAAATTGTCAGGAAAGGCAAAAATATTATAAAAAGTAAATATCTTCTGTACTCAACAAGATAAGAGATAGTCAAGTTTAGATGTTAGTTCTTTCTCATGTTAATATATATACATTAATAACTGCAATTTTTTCCAAAAGCTAGAGTGTTTTAAACATATTAGACAACATATGCTGGGAGAATTGAGGTAGTTGACATGTCTTTAAGATTCTACTGTACAGGGGGTTTTTTATTATTATTCCATTTTATGCTTTGATGGTTGCATGAAAGAACAAGAAATTTTCTTTTATGCGGTTTTCACTTTCACAGGGTCAATTGACCTCTCAGTTCACCTCAGAGATTACACTGTGACCCCAAGCCATCTAAATAAAAAAACCATATATACACACAAACAACAACAGCAAAAAACCCACGCATGTATTTTGTCCAGATAAAAAACCTGGTTCTCCTAAGGTGACCAGTTTAAAAGTATTAGGACATAGCAGAAAGACTAATATCAAATGCATCAAATGATGCCTCATTTTTGAAACAACAGCTAAGTAATGCCTTAAGCACTTCTATCCCAAATAGCCTCCTGTGATCCCAGGTGAGCACATCAAAGAATCACCTTCACAAACTAATCAAACATCACTCTAGGATTTAATATTGCAACTACAGTAAAATTCATTTCTCTTATTAAAAATTGATGAGCTTCTGCTTAGTAGTATGCACCGTAAGGGCCCAAACTACTTTTTTATACTTTTTTATATTGTTCATCCCTTCTATTATTCCAATACTTCATATCTACTTTCTTCCGTATGAAATCGTAGCTTACTAATATACCCTCCTTTCCTGTCAAGACAGTAAAGCAAGTATTAAATAATTTCCAGAATGGTCACAGACAAACTTTATTAATCACATCTGTCAGTTCTGATACTTAATTTCAATGAAGCTTTCAACCTGTTAACTCCATTGTAGTCAATTCACTACCCATTTTAAAGCCAAAGTTGGAAAGCTCTATATCCAAATATCAGTTTAGAAGCTTCAAAGTTACCTGTGGGCTCTATGAATTTACAGCATTCACATAATATTTTGAATGTTGAATGACAGTTAAACTTAATTATCCATAGATTAACATATTTTACCACAAATTTCTTAGTTGCATATATGCCACAGGCTTTTTTTTGTTCTGTATTTAAAAAAAAAAATAAAAAAATATGGATGCAAAAGTGATGCAGCTCCTTTAAAAAGCTTCACAATGTATTTATGATAATCTGAAGGAAATATAGTTATTCTGCTGATAGCAATAGCTAAACCCATTTCAGGTTACAACAAATAACACAAAACCAGTCAGCTTTTGGGAAGACGATGAATGAAATGGACAAATTTAAGTCTGAAGAAATGGTTTTCAAATATATTTATTAGGTTTTACATGCATTGCATAAAATGATAAATCAGACTTTTTAGAAAATAATTTTGGTAGCTTCATACTGAGCAAAAATCTGTTACACCTTAAGATTAGTTGTAAAAAGGCGTATAAGTAGTTTAGCTATAGCTCTGTCATTTTACCGCTGGAGCAGATGATTACTAGGTTTATTCTCATTCCAAATTTCTGATCCAGTCTTCGGTCACTGTTAATAGGCCAATATAGTCCTGTACATTTTTTTAAGACTTAATTATCTCAAATTACCCATCACTATTTTGAAGTAAATAATGTACAAAGTAATTTAAACTTGCATGTATTATTATAAAACCCTTCAAAATAAAAGGCCTTGTGGTTCGTCACATAAAATGCAGCAACTGATAGTTGCTTATATTTCTATAATTCTATTAGACACATCAAAAATAGCAAGTCCAGTGTAATGATGACATTTAGTGAGTGACGCTTCACTCCCATCTGTGCATGTTGTTTTTCCCACACAGTAAAGGAGGTTGACATGTATTCACTTCCTGACCATTTTGTTCTGATAGGAGCAAATAGTTTTGAAGCGGAAAGGCCAATTATCATAACAAATATTTCAGCTATGATGTAACATTCTTATATTTATACAATATGCAACACTTCTTTGCCAAGCACTCCTTTTTTTTCTACTACTAAGTAAATGAACAGAATGAATCATCAGGTTGATTAAAGGCATACTGTTTTTTCATCTTTCTGGACAATTTCCTTTTCAAGCCAGGTAAAATAAAAATTTAGGTCACTTTCCTAGTCTGAAGAGACCAATAATATCTTATTTTGCTATTCAGCCTATTTCCAGTTTTAGTGATATTATTTCATTTTAAAGAACCATAGTTGAAAAAATGAGCAAATAAGGTGGCTGTTTCCCAATCTCTACACTGTATCAAAATAGCTACAAGACTTGATTCCAAAGCACCTGTGTCTCCTTGCCTTGTCAAGAGAGTACTAAAGCTGCCATCATTTTACTTAATTCCATTAAATCTGTTAGTCTATACTTCCATCAGATGGTATTTAAAGCTCTACGTAGTTGTGTTTACACTGTTTCATTGATTTGCATTAGCTTTAAGAAAGTAAATTTACGTTAACCTTTACATGTTCAACATCTTTATTTTAAAATGAAACCTAGAGTTTTGGTTAAAAGACTCAAGAAAACAATACTAATACAACGAACAGGACATTTTCTATCTCCACCAAAATAAAAATAAAAAGGAAAAAGCTGGAAACAGACACAATCGATTAATAATAGAAGAGAATGCTTGATCAACATCATAGTGTACTATGATGCAATGAATGGCACGGTGAATGAGGGGAGAGCAATGAATATTGTTTATGCCAACTTCAGCAAGGCATTCAGCACTGCATCCCAGGAACTCTCACTGAAAAACTGATGAAGTACAAACTAGGTAAGTAAATGGTGAGGTGGGTTAAAAACCGGCTGAATTGCCAGGCCAGGAGAGTGGTGATCAGTGGCACAAAGTCCAGCTGAAGGCCCGTCACTGGTTGTGTGCCCCACTAGTCATTAGTAAGTCCAATACTGTTTAACCTCTTCATTAACGACTTAGATGATGGACGAGAGTGCACCCTCAGCACATTTGCACACTAAATTGTAGTCATTCAGGGGACCACAACAGGTTGGAAAAATAGTTCAACAAGAATCTCTTGAGTTTCAACAAAGGGAAACACAATGTGCCACTCCTTCAGGCGCCCAGTGCTACCCAAACCTTGACACCTGCATTCAATACAATGGCATATGAGCTGTTTGTTAGCTATTAGCTTTTTCTGGAAGACCTTAGGTCTCCAAGCACTAGCTTACAACTCAAGCCCCAGCATTCCTAAGGATTCGTTACAACAAGTTTACAATAGAATATTGCCAAAAACCATCCTTATTCACTTTATTTTAAAAAAAGTGATTATATGTCAGCTCACAGTACACACCACAGAGTCATTTAGTTAGCTTTTCTAATTCATAGCAACATATTGTGAGTACTTAACTTCTAAGTAATTATATTTCATAATAGTAGATTAGATTTCCAAGACACTTTGCTCATGAAACACAGCTTACTCCTTTACATCCATAAACCTTTGTCAAGGTGAACACTCACACCTTCACAGATATTCTTATTTAAAACCTGCATAAAGTGTATTCCACTTCAAACATCAAAGGTAAATTTATGTTATTTCAAATCTGCTCTCTTCCCTTAGCAGGTAGTAAAATTCAAATTACCTAAAGGATAAAAAGAAATTTTATCTAAATCTTATATGTTTTACACCTAATACATAAAAAAAATAAATTTGCTTTACATATGTAGTATGTTAAGGAAAGCATCTAGGACTATAACACTAAAGAGGAGAAGCATCAACTGTTATCTACCCTCTAATTTAAAATTCAGTATAAAGGTGTAGTCCAGTATTTACACATAATTGAAGAAGGATTGCTTATATGCAGTAGTAAAAAGCATCATTCAGGGAGATGCTATATTTTTCATAAAGCAGGTTAGAAGCATGCACACAGAAATATTTTTAAGTACTGTCCTAATGTTTAATTGTATTCACGTTGCAATGCAGCTGAGGCTCTTCTGTCACCTCTCACTTGGATGACATTTTATTTGAGGGCATCATACCTATTTTATTAAAATCAAAACAAAACAGAAAAGCTTTTATAAAATTAGCCTACAAATGGATGACTAGTAAGTGATCATCAGTATACTTGCATTTGGGAGTCCAAATTTATTGTTTATTATTATTATTTTAGTCTGACATTTAATTACCACAGTTTATTATCACTATTTTCTGAAAAACACCAATGATAGTCAAATTTGTTAATGTATTATTCTACTATTATTTTATGTACAAATAGGTTTATATCCACATATGCACAGAGAAAATTAAGCAACAAATGTCCTCAGCTTTCCTAGAAAATCAGCTGGAGAGTATAATCATATTTCAGAAAAATAAACTTTTAAGTACTCCACTGTAAGGGTTATGAGATACTACATTTTCTCATACTCAGATGGCTTCAAAATAATAAGCGATATAATATAAAAACTATTGACATGGAAAAAAAGTGGATTAATATAAGCCATTACTAAAAATACTGGGTAGAATTGAATGAGGCACAAGCCCGTTAATTCTTTTCCTGACACTTTGTCATAAGTATGCAAATTTGGGGTTGAAATCCACTGCAATTTCTTAGTCTTAGTGTTTTGGCAATTTCTTGATAAGGAAATTTTTTCTGCCACTTTCATTTAATCCATTATTTTAAAAGAAAATGTTTACATAGATTTTTATTATTGCCCACATTAAAAAAAAAAAAAAAAAAAAAAAAACAAACTTTGAACTCTATGTTGTGCAACAAGAAATTAAGCAATCAAGTCAAATGTAAAGAGAGTTACTGAAGTCACAAATGAAATGCGTAGAATCCCATAACCTTTAATGGCTGTCATGAAGCTTTGTATGTGCTCATCTTCTATCTCTCTACATATGCTTATAAATATTTGGGTCTACCATGGTGTCCTAATTATAAAACAGTGACATAAAGTAATTCAGTAGTACACTAGTCCCAAGCAAGTCAATTTATAGTTACCATTACTTCCAGTAACTTTCCTGGTTTGCTTATTTTATGAGTCCATAAAACACATCGACTCCAGCTTTAAATTAAAATTAAAATTCTAAGTATCATAAATGACCTTTTGTCATCTGGAATGACATGAAGGAAAACCAGAGAAGCAAACTTTTGAGCAAGGTCTCTTCAGAGGCATGTACATAAGGCTGGTCAGCAGGCTGCTTTACGTATCCCACCTGTAAAAGTGACATATCCCACCTGCCAAATTACTTGCCTTTTCTCACATTCCTTACTATTTCATAATAAAGCCTCAAGAGTAGATGAGAGATCTAGGGACTCTCTCTAAGGTGGATCAGGACAGACAGGGAGGAAAACTAAGGTCATTAGAAGTATCTGGTCTTTGCAAGTGTGCTTTCAAGGAACATGCTGCCAAGGGGTAACAGATGTTTTTCAATTCAAATGTCATGGTTAACACAAAAGTTAAAGACAGATGGACTACTATATTAAAGACGAACTCATCAGCTTGCTAGGAGGATGGAAGCAGGTCACTTCCAAGAGCAATCACAACCACAACACGACAGATATTTTTGCCTTACTATGGGCCAGTCCATGTAATTTATTTTTGGCCCTGTCAAGTGAATAGAGCAACTTGTATTTTGTGGCTAGTTACCCTCCTTTTTCAACAGTTTACCACAGAGTTGTATATGCATGTCCTGACTTACAACAACTGCAGTGTTTCTACTAACTTATACAAACACCTTATGCTTGCCTCACAGCAGTCTCTGAATCCTCCATTTTACCCACATGTTAAAAGCCCTGTTAGCTCTTATTTGCTAACTCTTACACTGGAGCAGTCTTAGAACAGCACCACTTCGCAGGAGTTTAATCCATCATTGGCTTCCTAGTGCTTTTCAAGAGACCCACTATTAAGAGGTCCTTTCAAGCCTTCCCTGGAGCTGACAAGACATTAGAATGCCATTACATTTTCAAGTAGCACAGTACTGTCTCAGGTAGAGATGTAAGCAATTGGTAAACAAGCTAACAAAATTACAATCACCAAAGCATGACAGCACATTCAAAATCCTCATGACTACAAGTGACCACTGTGGTATCATTTCAAACTTAGGTGGAAACTTGCCTATATGTCTATTTAATATGGTGCCATAATGTCTCTTTGGCCTCACTAATCAATCTCACTAACACTTTACACTCCTGCTCAAAATCTTGTAACACCTGCTTTATCTCTCTGAATAGAAGATTTTTTAAGTAGTGAAAGGAATTTTTATTCTAGGTAGAAATATACCCTGGACCATAGATTTCTTAAGTGGGCAAGACCAATTGACTGAAATCCAAAAGCAGTTCTTTCCAGGTTAGAGGCATGTCCAAATTTTATTATAAAGGTAGAATCTAAACATGTGTCTGCAATTCATACTGACACAGTAGAAAGATCAGGTACTAAAATTTTGCAAGTTATGGCCTTTATTTCTGAAGTGTATAGGAAAAGAAGTAAAGGTATCTCTGATATCAGCAATCAAGGCAAAAATTAACCATATTAAATTAAAAGAAACCCTTATTTGAGCAAAACCAGAAAAAAAATCTGGTAGCTGGTAGCTCTGTTTTCCTTTAAACTCTCAGTACAACTAGCTTTACAGCACAAGAACTTCAAAATCACCAGAGACGGTGTATCTCTGTGCATATGCTATATGGAGAAAAAAGAGTCCCTCAAATGTTATTCTCCCTTAAAAGAGGAAAAGTCATTTAAGACAAATCATGAACGGAAAATACAAAACTGGAAAACTGAGCAAGCATGTGAAGCAACGACCTTGGCCCATGTCAAAAAATAACTTTAGCCCTTCAGAGTTCCAGCTCTAGAGAACAGGAGACTAACAGTCATTTAACGGAACATACCAGAAAAACCAGAAGACATTTCCTTGCGAAGAAAGTCCAGGCACCACAAGATTTTGAGTGAGAACATGGAGGGCTAGGAAATCAAGACAACCAAAGAGACAGATGCAACAGTGTCAGCTTCAACAATGAGCAATTGAAAGCTATAAAAAATATGTGAAAATCTCTTGTTTTTATTTACATCCAAGGAGCCAAAAGAAGACTGGATAGTGAATCATCACAGAGTCATAAAATCTTAATTGTTCTTGAACATCAAATTCTCACAGATAATATAGGTTTTGAGAATGGGTATTCACCACTTGAATAAAGAAAGAAGAATTCAGATTATCTACTCTCAAATTTGAAAATGGTGCTTTTCAGTTTAGTTGAAAAAAACCACTACATATCTACCAGATGTTTCAGTCTGTGAAGAAAAAAACCAAAACAACCAAAACCAAACACAACCCCCGCAAAAAAAAAAAAAAAAAACCAAAAGTAGTAAGTAATTAAGATTTGAATAATTCAAGAGATTTTCTTGCAGAAATAAGAAATATTGTTGAGTGAATACTAATTAAAGCTGTGCTTAAGCCTCAGTAAATTTTGTTTTGCTGAAAATGTTGTCATGCATGTTGCCTGGGGCTATAACCACTCCTTTCTTTCTCTCTAATCATTTGTAACAAACTCTGATGGAGAATGCAGGGTTAGATTCTAAGAGTTCCCAGTCAAAGTTTTAAAAGGTTTTTTCCACAAATAAAGAGCAATAAGCCAACAAATTAAGTGCAATACAATATATCTAATGAATGTATGAGTGTACATAAACTGTAAAGAAAGAGATTAGCACTTCAGTGGAAAACACAATTTGACAGTGGGTATTGAAAAATTCTCAGTTTTTCTAGCAGAAATGTACTAGAATATGTCATATAAATATGTTTTAAATTATTTAAAAAATTACAACATTCTGAGAAATGCCGAATTATTTGAAGAGATATTAAAAGACATCAATAATTACACAACTCTTTAGTGTGTTATGTTTATCCTAGCTTAAGGAATCTACCAAGTGTAGAATAATTAACACATACCTAAACAAAATAAGAGCTTGTTGAGTAAAATTTGAGGTATAGGTCTGGAAATTGCTATATTTGACAGCAGCAATGGAATTGTAGATTATAACAAAGTTGTAGATAGTGATTATATAAATGGAAAAATAAGATTTTGGGGTACTTTTTGTGAAACATTTCAACAGAAGGAAAATGGTAATGTTTTTCAAAAAAGCCATTAACAACTCATTAGACCACATACAGTTTACTATTTCTTCTTTCAATGTCCAAAAAACCAATAATGACAAGAACCCAACACCTGATGATATTGCTCATAAAAAATAATATTTTCTCACAAGACATAGTTTCAACATGAATGCAACACTGTCCTGGGTTCAGCAGTAGCAGTCAGTTTTTCTCCTTCTTAGTAGCTGGTGCAGTGCTGTGTTTTTGACTTTTAGCCTCGAAACAGAGCTGATAACACTGATGTTTAGACTGACCAAGGACTTTGTGAGTCTCATGCTCTGCCAGGGAGGAGGAGGGGCCGGGAGGAAGCAGGGACAGGACGCCTGACCCAAACTAGCCAAAGAGGTATTCCATACCACAGCACGTCATGCCCGGGGATGTAACGGGGAGCTACCCGGAAGGGCACGTCCTCTTTTCGGTCGGGCTCTTTTCCGGCGAGCGGTATCATATTTTCTTCCCTTGTTATTTCTCTTATCATTATTATTATTGGTGGCAGCAGTAGTGATTTGTGTTATACATTAGTTACTGGACTGTTCTTATCTCAACCCGTGGGAGTTACATTCTTTCGATTCTCCTCCCCATCCCTCTGGGGAGTGGGGGGGGGGGGTGGGAAGTAGACTGCGTGGTTCTAATTTACAGCCGGGGCTTAAACCACAACAGTTCTTTTTTTGGCGCCCAACGTGGGGCACGAAGGGTTGAGATAACGACAGATCTGACCGGAGTGTGTCTAATCGTATTTGTGATAAGCACTCAGTGTTTTAGATTAATAGTCACTCGTCACAATGCTGATTTATTGGCTCTCAAAGTTGTTGTTTTTGATCTCACAGTCTCAATATGTCGTAGGTTACTTAGAGCCGGTATTTGCTGTGTTGGTGTTTTTCAAGTGTGGGGCTTGGGCTAAGGTTGTTGTCTCGTTGTATTTTGTGGCAATGACTTGTAATACAATAGAAGGATTTTTGATTTTTCATTGATCATGAAACTGATCTGGCTTGTGTTCCCAGTGTGGTCACCACCTTTATACTTTGGGAGGTATATAATACAAATGCTTAGCAACTATACATCTTTTTTCTCCTTCCTGGGTGGTCAACCTATGAAGGAGACATTCTTTTACCCTCCCAGTGCCCCTTCCAGACCGTTTACAGCATCGTTTGAGAGTTTTGAAATTTTTGAGTGGCCTTTTAATATTGTTGAGACCTGTTTGCTGATTGTGATGGGGGTCACCATGTTGACACGCATACAGAGTGTGTTTTGTTCACAACCATTACGTCTGATCTCAAGAGTTAAGCAGAGTCGGGTTTGGGTCTTGTCTGGGGTTAGACGACAAAATAGGGGGACCGAGAGATTTTCCCCGAGGCTGGACAGCCATGAGTGGCAGGGTGTGTGGGATAGTATGGGCAAGTACCTAGGTCAGTGGGCCCCTCCAGCGTTTTGGAATTTCACCACCGAACAACTGCAAAATCCAGAAGAATTAGTAAAACACTTAAATGAGGTGTGCTGTCATCCTGGTCATACCAGAGAGGGACAAATCATGTCAACGTGCTGGGGCTTGGCCTATGCTTACCGGGCCTTGTTCAACGCTATCCAGCACCTTCAAAAGAGAAAAAATGTCCCTGGATCTGAGGGCGAAGCAACAGACAGCGCAGCTACTCCAGCTCCGAGCACAGCAGCTACACCACCCCCAGCGACAAGTACAGCCACTACTCAAACTTCGACTGCAACAGACAGTGCAGCTACCCCAGCTCCAAACACAGCAGCTACACCACCCCCAGCGACAAGTACAGCCGCTACTCAAACTTCAACTGCAACAGACAGCGAAGCTACCCCAGCTCCAATCACAGCAGCTACACCACCCCCAGCGACAAGTACTGTTGCTACTCAAACCACAGTGATGACTGCAGCTAAACCAGGGGACCAATTCGTACCAATATCGATTGCCCCTCTACGCAAGAGAAAAAGCAAAAAAGAGGCAAGAAGGGTGAAGCAAGATGAAGAAACAATGTATTCACCACTCAGGACAGCATCTGGTCAGGAGTCATCATCACATGACGAAGAAGAAGAAGAGGTGACTTCTCGACCTCGGACCTCAACCGAGCTACGGAATATGCGAAAAGATTTTACCCGTCAACCAGGGGAGCACATCATCACCTGGTTGCTCCGATGCTGGGACAATGGGGCCGATGGTCACGAACTAGGAGGTACGGAAGCCAAGCAGCTGGGATCACTTGCTAGAGAAGGGGGAATTGACAAAGCAATTGCAAGAGAGAAAAAGTCCCTCAGTCTTTGGAGGCGGCTCTTGGCAGCTGTGAAAGAGAGGTTTCCATACAAGGATGATGTTACGAGTCGTTCGGCCAAGTGGACTACTTTAGACAAAGGCATCCAGTCTCTGAGGGAATCAGTCATCGTAGAGATGATTTATCACATCAAACCGAATAACGGAGATATACCCATAGACCCAGATGAAGTCGAATGTACACGACCCATGTGGCGAAAACTTACACGGAATGCACCGTCATCATATGCCCATTCATTGGCAACAGTAACCTGGGGTGACATAGTAACACCAACAGTGGATGAAATGATTCATAAACTCCGAGAGTTCGAAGACAATCTCACCCCTTCCATCATCTCAGCTGTGGAAAAACTGTCCCAGGATGTCAAACAATTGAGGGACGATCTATCTGATTTATCCAGCTCCTCACGTGTACCAACACACGTCTCAGCTGTTAACAAAAGACGTCCTATTGTTCAAGACAGAAGATATAGAAGGCAAACACCACGGGCCACCCTATGGTTTTACCTGCGGGATCATGGAGAAGACATGACGAAGTGGGATGGAAAACCTACTTCAGCTTTGGAGGAACGGGTGCATGAATTGAAAATAGGAACAAGGGTCAAGACTAATCATCCCATGAGAGCTGCGGCTTCAGTCTCTGGTGAGCAGGTTCCCAGATGGAGCGGAAGAGCTGATTTTACTCCAGCTCCTATGATAACGAAGAATAATCCCTTTCAATACGACTTAGGTGTCCAACGTTGTGATGACTGTTAGAGGGACCCTGCCTCCAGCCAGGTAGAGGTAGGGGATAATCGGATTTACTGGACTGTGTGGGTCAGATGGCCTGGCACATCAGTCCCACAGAAGTATAAAGCTCTCGTATATACCGGTGCACAGTGTACCCTGATGCCGTCAAGCTGTCAAGGGGTGGAACCCATCTATATCTCTGGAGTGACAGGAGGATCCCAAGAGTTGACTGTACTGGAGGCTGAGATCAGCCTGACTGGAAGGAAATGGCAAAAGCACCCCATTGTGACTGGTCCAGAGGCTCCATGCATCCTCGACATAGATTACCTCAGGAGAGGGTACTTCAAAGACCCAAAAGGGTACCGATGGGCTTTTGGTATTGCTGCTTTGGAGACTGAGGAAAATGAGCAGCTGTCCACCTTGCCTAGTCTCTCAGAGGATCCTTCTGTTGTGGGGTTGCTGAAGGTCGAAGAACAACAAGTGCCAATCGCGACCGCAACAGTGCACCGGCGGCAATATCGCACCAATCGAGACTCCCTGATTCCCATCCATAAGCTGATCCGTAGTCTGGAGAGTCAGGGAGTGATCAGCAGGACCCGCTCACCCTTTAATAGCCCCATATGGCCAGTGCGAAAGTCTAACGGAGAGTGGAGACTAACAGTAGACTATCGTGGCCTGAATGAAGTCACACCACCATTGAGTGCTGCCGTACCGGACATGCTAGACCTTCAGTATGAACTGGAGTCAAAGGCAGCCAAGTGGTATGCCACGATTGATATTGCCAATGCATTCTTCTCAATTCCTTTGGCAGCAGAGTGTAGGCCACAGTTTGCTTTTACTTGGAGGGGCGTCCAGTACACTTGGAACCGACTGCCCCAGGGGTGGAAACACAGCCCTACCATTTGCCATGGACTGATCCAGAATGCACTGGAACAGGGGCAAGCTCCAGAACACCTGCAATACATTGATGACATTATTGTGTGGGGTGATACAGCGGAAGAAGTCTTTGAGAAAGGGAGGGAAATAATCCAAATCCTGCTGAAGGCTGGTTTTGCCATAAAACGGAGTAAGGTCAAGGGACCTGCACAGGAGATTCAGTTTTTGGGAATAAAATGGCAAGATGGACGTCGCCAGATCCCTACAGATGTGATGAACAAAATAACAGCAATGTCTCCACCAACTAATAAGAAAGAAACACAAGCTTTCTTGGGTGCTGTGGGGTTCTGGAGAATGCACATCCCAAATTACAGTTCGATTGTAAGCCCTCTCTATCATGTGACCCGGAAGAAGAACGATTTTAAATGGGGCCCTGAGCAACAACAAGCCTTTGAGCAAATTAAACGTGAGATAGTTCATGCAGTAGCCCTTGGACCAGTCCGAAACGGGCCAGATGTAAAAAATGTACTGTACACCGCAGCTGGGGAGAATGGTCCTACCTGGAGCCTCTGGCAGAAAGCTCCAGGGGAGACTCGAGGTCGACCCCTCGGCTTTTGGAGTCGGGGATACAGAGGATCTGAGGCCAGCTATACCCCAACTGAGAAAGAGATACTGGCAGCCTATGAAGGGGTTCGAGCTGCTTCGGAGGTGATTGACACTGAAGCACAGCTCCTCCTGGCACCCCGGTTGCCCGTTTTGGGCTGGATGTTCAAAGGCAGGGTCTCCTCTACACATCATGCAACCGATGCGACATGGAGTAAATGGGCTGCACTAATTACACAACGAGCTCGAATAGGAAATCCCAGTCGTCCAGGCATTCTAGAAGTCATCATGGACTGGCCAGAGGGCAAAGATTTTGGAATGTCACCAGAGGAGGAGGTGATGCGTGCTGAAGAGGCCCCACCATATTATAAACTGTCAGAAAGTGAAAAGCAGTATGCCTTGTTTACTGATGGGTCCTGCCGTATTGTGGGAAAGCATCGGAGATGGAAGGCAGCCGTATGGAGTCCTCAACGACAAGTTGCAGAAACTGCTGAAGGGGAGGGTGAATCGAGTCATTTTGCCGAGGTGAAAGCCATCCAGCTGGCCTTGGACATTGCTGAACGAGAAAAGTGGCCAGTACTTTATCTCTATACTGACTCATGGATGGTGGCAAATGCCCTGTGGGGGTGGTTGCAGCAATGGAAGCAGAGCAACTGGCAACGCAGAGGTAAACCCATCTGGGCTGCTGCACTGTGGCAAGATATCGCTGCCCGGGTGCAGAACCTGGTGGTGAAGGTACGCCATGTAGACGCCCATGTACCCAAGAGTCGGGCCACTGAGGAACACCAGAACAACCAACAGGTGGATAAAGCTGCTAAGATTGAAGTGGCTCAGATGGACTTAGATTGGCAACATAAAGGTGAATTATTTTTGGCTCGGTGGGCCCATGACACTTCAGGCCATCAGGGCAGAGATGCAACATATAGATGGGCCCGTGATCGAGGGGTGGACTTAACAATGGACACTATTGCCCGGGTTATCCATGAGTGTGAAACATGTGCTGCAATTAAACAAGCCAAACGGTTAAAGCCTCTTTGGTATGGAGGACGATGGCTGAAGTACAAATATGGGGAGGCCTGGCAGATTGATTATATCACACTCCCACCAACCCGCCACGGCAAGCGCCATGTGCTTACCATGGTGGAAGCAACCACCGGATGGCTGGAAACATACGCTGTGCCCCATGCCACTGCCAGGAACACTATCCTGGGCCTTGAGAACCAGATTTTGTGGCCACATGGCACCCCAGAAAGAATTGAATCAGATAATGGGACTCATTTCCGGAATAACCTTATAGACACTTGGGCCAAAGAGCATGGCATTGAGTGGGTATATCACATCCCCTACCATGCACCAGCCTCTGGGAAAATCGAACGGTACAATGGGCTGTTAAAAACTACACTGAGAGCAATGGGTGGGGGAACTTTCAAGCATTGGGATACACACTTACCAAAGGCCACCTGGTTGGTCAACACCAGAGGATCTGCCAACAGGGCTGGCCCAGCCCAGTCAGAACTTTTACATATTGTAGAGGGGGACAAAGTTCCTGTGGTGCACATGAAGAATTTGCTGGGGAAGACAGTCTGGGTTATTCCTGCTTCAGGTAAAGGCAAACCCACTCGTGGGATTGCTTTTGCTCAGGGACCTGGATATACTTGGTGGGTAATGCAGGAAGATGGGGAAGTCCGATGCGTACCTCAAGGGGATTTGATTTTAGGGGAAAACAGACAATGAACTCAATTGTACGCTGTTGCCTGCTATAGCCATCAACTAGAAGTCTGCAGGGCACCAGCGACTGGCCCTGACTTCCCTCCGACCATCATCCCAACAGAGAATGAACTTTGATAGAACCGGATGAGTTCTACAGTAAAGGAATGATCAGCATCAGCAGACAACGATCCAACACTGCACACAGCTTCTCCTGCTCTGAAAGACTGTTACAAGAGATGGAGCCCAACATCATGAACCGAATGGACTCAGTAGCTTTATAGGAATTGGTCCGTGCACTAAGATAACAGTGGACTGAAATGAGAGGGAGGGTATATGGAAAATGTGGGATCTGAGCATGACGTGAATGGTATGGAATAAGGGGTGGATACTGTCCTGGGTTCAGCAGTAGCAGTCAGTTTTTCTCCTTCTTAGTAGCTGGTGCAGTGCTGTGTTTTTGACTTTTAGCCTCGAAACAGAGCTGATAACACTGATGTTTAGACTGACCAAGGACTTTGTGAGTCTCATGCTCTGCCAGGGAGGAGGAGGGGCCGGGAGGAAGCAGGGACAGGACGCCTGACCCAAACTAGCCAAAGAGGTATTCCATACCACAGCACGTCATGCCCGGGGATGTAACTGGGAGCTACCCGGAAGGGCACGTCCTCTTTTCGGTCGGGCTCTTTTCCGGCGAGCGGTATCATATTTTCTTCCCTTGTTATTTCTCTTATCATTATTATTATTGGTGGCAGCAGTAGTGATTTGTGTTATACCTGAGTTACTGGACTGTTCTTATCTCAACCCGTGGGAGTTACATTCTTTCGATTCTCCTCCCCATCCCTCTGGGGAGTGGGGGGGGGGGGGTGGGAAGTAGACTGCGTGGTTCTAATTTACAGCCGGGGCTTAAACCACGACAAACACTAATATTCAAAGTCTGAACCAGAACTGGTGAACCAAAACCTGGTGAATTTATAAAAAAAAAGAGAAAAAAAGAGAAAAACAAAACAGCATTGAAATGCTTATAAGTATTAAATAGGAATAACTAATAGTGTTTGGTTTAAAGTCTTATTTCTCCTTACAGTTAAGTTAGCCCAGAACACATCATCTAATCCAAGGGCTATTGACATATGTCCCATCAGAGGAGAATACTCTTGGCCAGGAAGAGGCTTATCTAGTCTTCAACAGCTCTAAGCAAAGAGAAAAGGTTGAAAAATTGAAATACTTGATAGAAGCAGATAAAGCAAATAGTTATTGTCAGTTTAGCTCAGACTACCAAGCCAGTGGATAAAACAAACACATTATTCCACAGTGAAAACATGTATGAACTCAGCCAAAACCAGTTCTAAGATTCCTATATAGTAAATTTCAGTAAGTCTTTCTAGTTGATTGCTTTTCTATAGTTTTTGGTTAAATTACGGCTTACAAACAAGTAGAGTACAAAAAATTCAAAAAGGTATACCATATAATCAAATGCATTTCTGTTTCAAATATATTTTCAATATAGTTCTGATGTATCATGCAGACCCTGTGACAAATGCTCTAGAAGAAGTGTTAAAATTTTACTGTCATAATGCCAGCGAAAATTTGAGGTACAAAGCTGTTTTTCTTTTTTATCTTCAAATGAGGAAATGAAACATGAATCCAAATCACATTTAAATGTGTTTAAAGCCTGGATTGCTATCAGACACTCCAAAAATCTGTAATAAGAGCTCTATGTTAAGCGTGATGGCTAACACACAAGAGGAGGGAGCAAGAATCAAATCTAATCTGATTTGAAGTGCTGAGATCTGAAGTGCTGAGTGGTGAAGGTAAGAATGTCTAGATAATCTTAAAAAACAGAAATTAAGTAGTCAAAAAATGTTAGGTGCATATAACCATGAAGCAAAATCTTCTGATACAGAATTCAAAATATTCTCCTTCAAATATCTAAGTTGTTAAATAAGGAAATGTCGTGGTTTAAGCCCAGGCCGTAAATCAGAACCACGCAGTCTACTCCCCCCCCCCCCCCACTCCCCAGAGGGATGGGGAGGAGAATCGAAAGAATGTAACTCCCACGGGTTGAGATAAGAACAGTCCAGTAACTAAGGTATAACACAAATCACTACTGCTGCCACCAATAATAATAATGATAAGAGAAATAACAAGGGAAGAAAATATGATACCGCTCGCCGGAAAAGAGCCCGACCGAAAAGAGGACGTGCCCTTCCGGGTAGCTCCCCGTTACATCCCCGGGCATGACGTGCTGTGGTATGGAATACCTCTTTGGCTAGTTTGGGTCAGGCGTCCTGTCCCTGCTTCCTCCCGGCCCCTCCTCCTCCCTGGCAGAGCATGAGACTCACAAAGTCCTTGGTCAGTCTAAACATCAGTGTTATCAGCTTTGTTCCGATGCTGAAAGTCAAAAACACAGTGCTGCACCAGCTACTAAGAAGGAGAAAAACTGACTGCTACTGCTGAACCCAGGACAGTAAATAATAAAGTTTAAGGTGAATAGCTATCAAAGGTTTAAGAGGACAATAAGGATAGTTTAGGTTAACTACTCAGGGTGAAAAAACTGGTTTTCATCTGAGGAAGAGATGGGAAAAATAACAAAAGCAACATTTAATGTTTCATGTTCAAAATATTGCTTGACCAATTGTGTTGTAAGGAGAGGTGTTTATTTAGCTAATGAGAAGATATCCTAATAAAGGTGACAATCTATGCTTTTCTTCACAACACTTTCCAGAAAAACTCACATCTTTATGAATGCCATCATATTAGCTGATTGATGTGAAGAGTAAAATGTCTTAGAAATGGAAATATGTGTTATTCTTTACTTCCATACTATTTTCCCACCTTTCACTCACATTTAAGCTTCTCACCCCCAAAACAGGCAGGATGCATTTTAATTTAAAGTTTGCACAGAATTTGTTTTGCTGCTCAGGGCAAAGAGCATGTACCGACTCCTTTCCCACTGAGTCAATAATTTAAATGTCTTTTCTAGGGCAGAAAATTCACAAAATCCTTGACAATATCACCAGAAATATTTGACCTATTTGAATTTTTTTGTTGCTACAGCACATATAATTTACTTTCAGAAGAACGGTTATACATTTTAGTTTGGGCACAAAATCACTCTATAGTAAAATTTCTAAGGTATCTTATATTTAATTTCTTTTTCTATAAAGATGACAAAATAATATGTATAATTAGTTGGAAAATAACAGTAAATTTATGGAGAGAGAACTCTTAATATTGTATTAAAGTGATAAACATTGCACAGAGTTCTAGATGCACTCTCAGGGTTAATCCCCTGCATTATTGTCAAGCTTCCTATTTCTTGATATAGCAGCTTTCTACAAATTCTGCAAGAGTGCATATTACTCAAGGCTTTGCTATTTATTCACACTTCTCCCTACCATTCTTCATGACACAGTGAAGAAAAAAATGTATATAAAAAATATTATTCACACTGGTCTACTTCAGTAGCATAAACCAGGTTAACTCTTTTTAATCTAAATGACTGGTAAGAGTTGTAAAAATCTAGCCAAAAAAACATGATTGTGTTTGCTATTTTCTGTTAACTGATGAAGACTTTAAAAAAAAAAAAAAACAAACCCACAAACAAATAAAAGGAATATTTGACAGTGTCCTGGGTTCAGCAGCAGCAGTCACTTTTTCTCCTTCTTAGTAGCTGGTGCAGCGCTGTGTTTTGACTTTCGGCCTGGGAATAATACTGATAAAGCCGATGTTTTCAGTTGCTGGTCAGAATGTTTATCCTGATCAAGGACTTTGTTAGTCTCATGCTCTGGCAGGGAGGAGGGGAAGCCGGAAGGAAGCAGGGACAGGGCACCTGACCCAAACTAGCCAAAGAGGTATTCCATACCACAGCACGTCATGCCCAGGATGGAACTGAAAGTACCCAGAAGGGCTGGAACTCTGCAGGGTGGGGGGGAGGTACGGTCAGTGAGTGGTTGTATTCTCTTCCTTGTTATTTCCTTTATCATTATTATTATTGGTGGTAACAGTAGTGATTTCTGTTGTACCTTAGTTACTAAACTGTTCTTATCTCAACTCATGGTAGTTACACTCTTTCGATTCTCCTCCCCTTCCCTCCAGGAGCGGGTGGAAGAAAGGGTTGGGGGGCAGTAGACTGCGTGGTTCTGATTTACAGCCTGGGCTTAAACCACGACAGACAGTATTTCAAAATTTAGAAGATAAAAGTTATGTTCATTGTCACAACTTATGAAATTAGTAATAGGCCAGAATAAGTATGCCAGCCTAAAACAGTAAAAAGAAAACAATACTTCCTCCCTGCAAAACATTTAAATTCATACATTTTAATAAAATACTGGTATTCTTTCCTTTAAATGCTATTTATGATTTTATTATTCTCATTTTCAAACTGAACAGAATAATCTGGAGACACAGAAAATTATTTTCCATATTATTCTTATCTTCTAATTTAAGAAAAATACACCAGTGTCATTAAGCTTATGCCAATAAGATGATTAAGGCTATTGACATGAGAAGTGAGCAGTATTCTGAATTCTGTTTTCTTTCACTAAGAAAAATAATCAATTCTATTTTCCCATTTCTAAATACTGCTTACATTGGAATTGGATCTAAAATCTACTCCAAATGTGACTTCCAGACAAGCATTATTTTCCGAGAATGAAACCACATTTTAGAAATTTTAGAGTAATTTTCTTTAACTTTCAGAGCTGAAAGAACTTACATGCAATCCAGTATATTGAATTTACTTTGCATATTATATTTACACAGAGACTAGTTCATCATTCTAGCAATCATTTTTAATTTTTTGAAAATGTTAGATTTCAGCAGGAACACCACTGTCATTTCAGACTTAATATGAGGAAGAAATTATTTTTATTATGAGGGTAGTGAAACACTGGCACAGGTTGCCCAGAGAGGTGGTAGATGCCCCATTCCTGGAAACATTCAAGGTCAGTTTAGACAGGATCATTGATTTATTATACACTATTAGTTATTGAAACATGTTTTTACTTTCTTTGGGAACATGATGCATTTGTAAACATGTTCCTTGTTTCTAACTAAAACTTTACTACTGCAACTGCATGAACATTCTTTCGGATCACTTGGAAGCAGAAATATAATTTTGTGCACATTTACAACATATGTAACATATGATTCAGGCATAGCATGTGCCTCATCTCTTTGAGAACAGATATAACAGGTATGTACCTACCCTTTCAGTTTGCTATGGGACCTGCTTCATTTCACAATGCCCTCACTTGACATATGCTACATCTCTCCTTGATATATAGCTGGAATAAAAAAAAAAAAAAAAATTTAGGCAAAACTCTCATGTGGCAGAAAAGGAAGAGGGAGCAGAGAGGAAGGATCTGATGCCTTCAGACTCCACCTGGCAATACTTGTCCCACTCCACCAGAAGGAAGCTTTCCCATGGTTACCTGTTACCTCAGGTAAAACGAAAAGGAAACTAAGAGACTCTCAAGCATCATGAGATTCATTCAGTGGCATTTTCCCAAGCCCAAGTTTCTCTGCTATTCTTTCCACTTTTTGCCATGCTAGTGGCTAGTTGTTATTTTCACCTTTTCAGACCTTTTTTCTCTTCAGCTCTTTCCCCTTTCTTTTGCTGCCTTCTCTTTTCACCCGTCCTTCATTTTCTTAACATTTTATTCACTGGTTCTCCTTTCTTCTCCAAAGAAGCAGATGTGCTTACTCTCCCTGAGCCCTGCAGGAAGCAGCTGTGCAAGTCAGACTGTACTAGGAAAAGGCCCCGGTTTTGCAGCTGGGAAAATTAGGCAGGGAGCAACTACCCACACCTTGCTCTGCAAGCCTTGGAAGGATCTTCAGATGGAAGAAAATGTGAAGATTGCCACAGCAAGTTTCTCCAGACATATTCAGGTTTCTGCTTATTAGCCTCCTACTTTGTAGCTACCACCTCCATAGAAAGAACAATGTGAACACCGGGGTAAAGAGTTTAATTTCTAACCTTTATCCTGGACAAGTCTGGTCCCCTACTACAAGTTTTTACTGCAAAGTGCTCGCTCCTGTGATATGCAGTTGAAGAGTCTTGTGTGGATGCTGCAGAGCACCTGCCTGCTCTTGACAAAGAGTGATCTTGAAACAAGACTCTCTGAATTCACGTTTTGGTGCTTTCTTCTATGGCTACAACCTTTTTCTTAGCCCCAAGAAGCAGATGGTTGCTACAAATAAAGCGACACTGGGAGATCTATATCTTTTCCACCTGGACGTCTTCATTCAGATGCTCCTGAAGCATAAACACACACAGAGAGAGTGTGTGTATACCACCTCCTGAAAAACATATATGATCCACTATAGGGAGTATTGTGGTACTGTGATCCACAGAACAGAAGCAAAGAGAGCAGGAAGTAACAAGCACAACTTACTAAGATGACAGTAGTAGTAACCAAAGGCAGAAAGAAACACCTTAGTATCACTCTTCTGTGGCAGGCACTGGTGTGGTAACCTCATATTTGTAAGACAGGTAGAAAGAAAATACAGCATTTGCCCACATCATGAGGATGCAAAGGCTCATGGGATACCTTTCAAACCAGTAATATATGGACAGCTTACAGACAGCACTGCAAAATAATACCAACCCACAGTAGTACTCAGTGGGATATGAGCAGTTAGTCAATAATTGTTTTCAGCTCAGTGATTCACCTTGTAAAGAAAATGTGTAAGGTAGATATACCTGAGAATGTTATAGTTGCTGCAAAATAATGAATAGGCTTGAAAAACATCTGCATTTAAATCCTGAAAGAGTTATAAATTTGTCAGCAGGCAGCATATGTGACAAAGTGAGATATGTTATTGCTGAGTTACAATTTCTATTTGCATTCTGCTGCATACTAGTCTGACCTTGTCTAAAGAATCTACTGCAATGCAGTCACCCTGACTGGAAATTCATTGAAGGAGTATAACTGAAAGGCTTCTGGGACTCTCAGCTTCATTACTGGCCTACCTCCAAGAAACATTTCATTTTATCATCAGAAGGAGTCAGTAGGTGAAAAAGAGAAATTACAATTAGTGAAGCTGTTGTTTCTTAGTCTCAGCATGCAACACCAAGAGGGCATAATATTTAGAAGTACAGTTCTACTGCAATAGAGGCAACCATTGCAACAAGTGAAAAATACATGAGGAAAAGTGGACAGAGGAACCAGCTCAAAGCCCAGATGAACAAAGCAATTCCTACTAGAAGGCACTATCCCCCAAAATTTTATTAGTTTTCAAGTGCACATGTGAATATTGAAGTTCAAGCAGCTATGTCAGTGACTTATTTGCTAAGCTTTAAATTATATCAAATTTGTCACACTTTTCCAAAATAGATTGTACTAGACATGGAAAGTACCAACAGCCTGAGTGAAACAATTTTAGTCAATGTAAAGACTGAGGAGCTTGCATACCTTATTTTCAGGGCCTGGTGTGGGTTTGGTGTCAACATCCAGAGTCAGATACCAGCCAAAAATGCAAAACCTGTGTATGTGCTAGAGTTCTGAAGCTATTGTCAGTGACTATACTGAAAGGGTAAGGAAAAGGTGACATATTATACAACTAGAAAAACAGAAGGTGGAAAATGTAGAACCATAGAATCATAGGATACTTAGGGTTGGAAAGGACCTTAAGATCATCTAGTTCCAAACCCCCTGCCATGGGCAGGGACACCCCACACTAAACCATGACACCCAAGGCCTCATCCAACCTGGCCTTGAACACTGCCAAGGATGGAGCATTCACAACCTCCCTGGGCAACTCATTCCAGTGCCTCACCACCCTCACAGTAAAGAAGTTCTTCCTTATATCCAATCTAAACTTCCCCTGCTTAAGTTTTAACCCATTACCCCTTGCCCTGTCACTACAGTCCCTAATGAAGAGTCCCTCCCCAGCATCCTTATAAGCCCCTTTCAGATACTGGAAGGCTGCTATGAGGTCTCCACGCAGCCTTCTCTTCTCCAGGCTGAACAGCCCCAACTTTCTCAGCCTTTTTTCATACGGGAGGTGCTCCAGTCCCCTGATCATCCTCGTGGCCCTCCTCTGGACTTGTTCCAACAGTTCCATGTCCTTTTTATGTTGAGGACACCAGAACTGCACACAATACTTCAAGTGAGGTCTCAGGAGAGCAGAGTAGAGGGACAGGATCACCTCCTTCGACCTCCTGGTCACGCTCCTTTCGATGCAGCCCAGGATACAGTTGGCTTTCTGGGCTGCGAGCGCACACTGAAGCCGGCTCATGTTCATTTTCTCATCGACCAACACCCCCAAGTCCTTCTCCACAGGGCTGCTCTGAACCTCTTCTCTGCCCAACCTGTAGCTGTGCCGGGGATTGCTCCAACCCAGGTGTAGGACCTTGCACTTGGCATGGTTAAACTTCATGAGGTTGGCATCAGCCCACCTCACAAGCATGTCAAGGTCCCTCTGGATGGCATCCCTTCCCTCCAGCGTATCAACCAAACCACACAGCTTGGTGTCATTGGCAAACTTGCTAAGGGCGCGTTCAATCCCACTGTCCATGTCACTGACAAAGATGTTGAACAAGACTGGTCCCAACACGGATCCCTGAGGGACACCACTCGCTACTGGTCTCCAGCCAGACATCAAGCCATTGACCACAACTCTTTGTGTGCAGCCATCCAACCAGTTCTTTATCCACCAGCTGGTCCACCCATCAAATTGATGTCCCTCCAATTTAGAGACAAGGATGTTGTGTGGGACAGTGTCAAACGCTTTGAACAAGTCCAGGTAGATGACATCAGCTGCTCTACCCCTGTCCATCAGTTCCGTAGCCCCATCATAGAAAACTACCAAATTGGTCAGGCAGGATTTCCCCTTAGTGAAGCCATGCTGGCTGTCACCAAGCACCTTGTTGTTTTTCATGTGCCTTAGCATGCCTTCCAGGAGAATCTGCTCCAAGAGTTTGCCAGGCACAGAGGTGAGACTGACTGGTCTGTAATTCCCCGGGTCATCCATTTTCCCCTTCTTGAAAATGGGGGTTATATTTCCCTTTTTCCAGTCGTCAGGAACTTCACCTGACTGCCATAATTTTTCAAATGTGATGGACAGTGGCTTAGCAACTTCATTTGCCAGCTCCTTCAGGACCTGCGGATGGATTTCATCAGGTCCCGTGGACTTGTGCACGTTCAGGTTCTTAAGATGGTCTCGAACCAGATCCTCTCCTACAGTGTGCCAAGGGTCTTCATTTTTGCAGTAACTGTGTTTGCCTTCCAACACTTGGGTGGTGTGGTCAGAGCCTTTGCCAGTGAAGACCGAGGCAAAGAAGTCATTAAGAACCTCAGCCTTCTCCAAATCCAGGGTAGCCAGCTCTCCTGATAACTTCTGGAGGGGGCCTGTGTTGTCCCTAGTCTGTCTTTTATTCACTACGTACCTATAGAATCCCTTCCTCTTATCCGTAACCTCCTTAGCCAAGTTCAATTCTAACTGGGCCTTAGCCTTCCGTCCCTAGCTTCCCGGACAGCATCCCTGTATTCTTCCCAGGCTGCTTGTCCCTGCTTCCACCTTCTATAAGCCTCTTTTTTCCTTTGAATTTTCCTGAGCAGCTCCTTATCCATCCAAGGAGGTCTCCTGGCCCTCCTGCTGCACTTCCTTCTAGCTGGGATGCAACACTCCTGAGCTTGCAGTAGGTGATCCTTGAATATCAACCAACAGTCTTGGGCCCCCCTGCCCTCTAGGGCTATATCCCATGGAACCTTACTAAGCAGGCTCCTGAAGAGGCCAAAGTCTGCTCTCTTGAAGTCCAGGGCAGTGAGCTTGCTGCACGCTCTTCTCACCGTCCTGAGGATCTCGAATTTGACCATCTCATGATTGGTGCATCCAAGGCTGCCCTGGAGCGTCACATTTCCAACAAGCCCTTCCCTGTTGGTAAGCACGAGGTCAAGCATGGCACCTCTCCTTGTCGGCTCCTCTTGTACTTGCAGAAGGAAGTTGTCTTCCACACAATCGAGGAACCTCCTGGATTGCTTGTGCCTGGCTGCATCGTCGCTCCAACAGATATCAGGGTGGTTGAAGTCCCCCATGAGAACAAGGGGCTGAGAGCGTGAGGCTGTTCCTATATGTAGAGTGCTTCATCCACAGATTCCTCATGGTCAGGCAGTCTGTAACAGATCCCCACAATAATGTCCCCATATAGAATAATTGCTATATTTTAATTTGAGGATTAAATACATTTTATTCTTCACTGCACTAGTTAACACAAGAATACAAAAAAACAGAGGTCTGCAGAGATGTTAATCAGAATGTAAGGATTAATATAGCGCTAGTCCTGCATGCTGCTTACATTTCAATGGATGTCTCTTTCTTTTGAACAACAAGATTGGTTTTGAAATATTTCAGAAAGCTGTAAATTTCTATTACTAAATCAACCAATTTGTCCATGTAACAGCTTGGAGAAAGAATGTGTTAGAAAGTAGAATTTACAGACTGGACTTAAGAGGTTGTATCCTGAATCCTTTTCTGCCCCTGCTTTCTGCACCTATGTTATTTTTTATTTTCACAATTCTCTAAAAATTGGCATAAGAAAGTATTTTTTGGACACTGCACTCTTAACTCTTTTTAACTGTGTTAATTTATCAAGTCACAAAGTCAAGAGCAGGATTAGCTACAGTATTTGGCATCATTTTGGCTCTCCATCTGTCTTAAGACAAACGAAATATGAGTTGATAGTACTCTTTTTGCTTTGCATTACCAATCAACTCAGATATCAATACAGTCTGTTTAAGCATGTTTTAAGTACAAAGGTCAACTTCCTGGCTTCTGCAGAAGACAAATCCAATTTGTTTCTTATTTTTCTCCATGGCCAAGAGCCATAAAAGTTTTTCATTCTGTTTTGCAATAAAAGCACAAGATCCTGTCAGTGTCACTTGACAGTAGTCTATTTCTCCGTGTGTGTGATTTCAGGTATGTTAAATAATTTGCTTTCACATCATCATGCTGCATCTACAACATTGCCGGATGTCATTATGATAAAAAAAAAAACAAACCAAACTTCAAAAGGAACCAGTTCTCCCAAGTAAGGTAGGAAGGTGGAGAGAAAACAAAAATACAAGCAATTCATGCAGCACTTAAAACACTTGCAATGTTTTATGTTTGTCCTCTATCACAGCTGTTCCTATATAGGGTAATGTATAATTTTTCTGGAGGAGGATTTTCAAGGCTGACTGCATTAACCTTGAAGCATCATTCCCTTAGGTTATAAATTCCTGCACATTCAAAGCATGAAGCTGTTTGGAAGAAAGGGAAAAATCCCAGAACTGTAAGCTGCGTAATAGTCAAGTAGACTGCCATTTGATACTAGCCTTGAACACACTGTACAGACAGAAATACAGCCTAGAACTAAACAGCTCCATTACAGTCTTGAAAGTTGAGTCATACATTTTGCACTAATGATCTCCAGGTATTAATACCAATGTCACTTAATGCTGCCCTTATGATGTGCAGTCCTGAATGGGAATCAAATGAACATACAAATGAAAAAGTTATCCAAAAATCAGAAGAAGTGGGAGAGGTGTTTGAAAAAACGATTTCTATTTAAAAAGAACTTAGTAATCATCCAAGATATGAGGACACTGAAGCAAGACCTTACCTGGTACTTTCTCACCTTCCCTGGAAAGTATGACTCTCAGGAGTCTTTCTGATTTTGTAAGCTAAATACAGTTTCTCTCAAGACACTTAGAGATGTTTAACCTTATTAATAGCTTTATGGAATAAGCTACCATGGAACTAACCTCTGGAAGACACAACTAATCTAAACAGTTTTGCTGGTCATTTGGTTGAGGTTAAGGGGAGTGAGAGGTGGTATGTGGTATTAAGGAACACTGATGTACAAAAGCTCTACATCTTTCAGAGACTAAAGGAAACCTGCACTCTCCTAGGCCAAACAACTTATGGCAAATCTATTTATAAACTGTTCTTTTCTTATTTATCCCCACTACATAGCTTTATCCTTTCCCACCTAATTTTTCTGATCAAAAGAAAAAGGCAAAAATGTTTATAACCCCAAGATCAAGCTCTGAGTATTTAATCTCTTTTTCATATCACTGAAGGATTTATCAATATCAGAATAGCTGAATCAGACCCTCTGGGGACAACTCCACATTTAATTTTTTGTTGAGCATTTTTCATGTTTGTTTTCCTCTATGTGTCAACTAGTAGCACCTATTAACAAAAGTTTTAGTCCACAGCATATTGCAGTGCCCCACAACACCACCTTTAAGTAAAGAAGTGAAGCTAGCACTAAATAACTAAAGCCAGGTTTCACTAAATAACTAAAACCAGGTTTCACATGCAGACTTAAACGACTGAAAATCGGTACTTGGCAGGGGACTGTAAGAGGGATTGTCCTTCAGAGACAGTTGATTTTGTCTTTAATCAGTCCTGTGCATGTATAGCCTTATTCCAAATGTTTTCATTACACTTCCATACTACTCTATTCAATAGCTACTCAGAGTTGGACCCATCATTCAGAAAATCCTCCTTCTATTTTCAAATTATCATAAAGTGTTAATATTAAGCAAATGTGGAGAACCAAAAAGGTCTTCCCTCAGGGAGACTTACCTTCTCTTTTATCAGGGAAAATTGCTTCTTTTTCCTTTTTCTTCTATTTCTGTAAAGTGAAGAGAATTTTAATAAAATGATGTAGTTCTGTTGGAGGTTAAAGAGCTATTTGTTGACATGTACCGTGCCTGGGCACCTTGCAACTGAATGCTTGGAACTTAAAGACATATAAAATGACATTTTTAAGATGTAAAAACAAGTGAGACAATTAGCAGATAATAAAGGATTTCTACACTCTTGATCTCAGCAGGCCCAGTCAGTAATGACCACTAATATATCGCTTTCACTCTCAATGCTTGTAGAAAAGTCTTCATCATTTCTTTTTTGCAAAACAATTACCTATTTTTACCCCCACTGCTTGAAATGTAGGTCAAGACACCATCCCTAGGAATCTGATTTACAAAGTACTTAAAGAATCATCTGAGATCAAATACTGTTAGGAATGCAATCAAGGTAGCAGCAATTCAGCTCTTTTCCTTAGTTGAGAAAGCAATTTCAGTGTCAGAAAAATAAGTTTCCCTTATAGTTTCCCTTTTAAAATGCGGCTTACCTGCTGGGGGTGGGGAGGTGGAGGGGGTGGGAGGAATGAATAATTAAAAAAGAGGAAAAAAGAATGACTTCTTTAAAGAATGGCTCTGGGAAAAAAAAGAATAACTTAAAATAAAAAATGGCCCTGAAGTTTTAAAATCAAACTAGTTTCAGCAGCTGTTACATCTTTAATTTTTTTCTATGAAATAAGAGATGCTCAAGAAAAGGATAATAAATTCACCTGAAATGCTCTTTGGCATTCATAACAGAAGCATCATCAAATAAATGCATTGCTTTGCAATCATAAAGTATTAATATAAGCATTTGCCAAAAATTTATTATAATTTTAATTTGAAACAACTGTAGACCATTCCAAAATCAACCACAATTCATATCATCAAGTAATATTTTAATTTTATTCAAGTACATAACACATCAGACACAAAGTCAGCTATCGTAGCATTATGCAAAACACAAATAATTACAGTAATAAAAAGGTAAAGGCTTATGAACTGTTACATTTAGGAAATGGGAAATCGACATCCTTCTACAGCCAGCAGACAAATAAGAACTAAAGTACATATAAAACTGAAGAAAGACACAGATATAGGACTATAACCAAAACTATTTTGTACAAAAATGTGACCTTACTTCCTTAATTCTTAACAGAATTTCCATGTCTAGGTTGCCAGAGCAGAAAACACTTTCACTTCTGATTTCCAGCTAACTGAGCTAAGAATGAGGGCATTCAGGGAGCAACTGTTTTAAAGCCACCTGGTAGCTCGCTACCTCACAGACCTTTGCAGAACCAAATTTCTGTTAGAAGTGTTATAATGAACATAGTATGACTGTGCAGTCTTAAGGTTAACATGCTAATAATTGTTAGAAAAGGACAGTCAATTCTTGTCTAGGAAGCCCTGGGCTAGTCTTTCACCCCTCTAATTCCTTCAGTGTCAAAATGAAATTAAATGTGAAAAACTACCAGACTCTCATTTCCTGAGAATATTGGCTTTATCACAAGAAAGATAAGCACCTGAATGTTCTTCGGCTAATATTTTATTTGTTTGCGACTAATAGTTATGGAGTAAAAAATTGAAAGGCCAAAATGGTTATAACTAAGGAATTTAACTTCAATTAGCTCCTCATAACAGACTGGGTGACCTTTCCTAACAAAAATACCATTAAGTTTATCTCATTGTAGGTCACTAATTTATTAATTTAGTAATAGCTACTTGGTCACTCACTGTGTCTCAGCTGAAGAAAAAAATGTACTGCAGACAGTGAAACTAAACTCAGTAGGTATACCCAACATCTTTAGTATGACAGAAATACCCTAACAACAATGTATTTGCTCTTAGATGTCTCCAATGTATACCTGTATAACCACTGATAACGTCTTCAGTGATTAAGACACATGTATCTGTGGAAAATCTCCTACCAGCAGCCACCAAAAAAAACCTCTGCTTTTCAAGTACAGTAAAACCTTTAAGGAAACATTTGGGAATAAATTAGAGTATTCAGATGGTGAATTTCAGCTATACAGTTAACTAATTTTCAGATCGACTACAGCTGAAACACAGCACACAATCTCATAATTAATGTTTTAGTCACAACTGGAATATGGTATCATTAAGATGGGTATCAGTCTTCAGTTGCTTGAAGCATTGCCAGTCCTACGCATCCTGCTGAAGTTCAAAAAATGTATGTTCCAAAATTTCTCTCTGGATCAGATATATTTTAGCAGGCTATCTGTCCCTCTCAATGCACCACTGAAGCCAAAATAACACATATGAAGCTTCAATATGAAGGAAAGCATTAAACCTCTGTGAAAAGGTTGGGGAGGTAAGAAGGATGAACAGACAGGAGGAATACCCATGAATATTAAGGTGATGGGGGTGAGGGAAAATGGGTTTCCATTCTGAGTTAAGCCAACTGTACATTAGTGGGACAAGAAAATAGGTAAAAGGAGGAAGATATAACTTACCTTGTGAAGAAATGGAGTACAGATTAAGTGAGAATATTGTGAGATACCTGAAGTCTCGGAAGTAAGAAGGATTTGACCATGTTGGAAGCAGAAGAGGTCAGACAAAAGGAGGAAGGTGACAAAGAAGTGACTGCGTGCAGCAGTCCAGTGCCTCCAGAGTCATGGCCTCCTCCTCAGTCTCAGCACTTTGCTTGCGCTAGTAAACAGCAGTGAAACCTACCAGCTCTGCCACTCTGAGGGAACTTTGATACCACCCTATATTCGATAAAAATGTCTGCCACTGTATATTGTGAAGCAGCAAGTAAGAAAGGAAAATCCAATGTTTTTTTAATTACATTGTCATGCCTACAAATCTTTACTAAGCTCAAACCAGACTTTTCTTTTTCTAACATTGTATAATTGCAATGCAATTATAATACTATGGTGTAAGCTGACAAGATTAATAAAAATGTCAAGGAGGTTATTGCTATACCAGTATCCTCACACTGGCTGCTTCATTTTTTATCTTTTTTTGTGTTTTATTCTTCTTTCAGCATAATATTCTCAGAAGCTGCATTGTGTCTGTTACCATGGAAAATAAAACTGTTTTCAGCATTTTATTTATCTACCCACCCCTTTTATTAGTTTAAGTCTAACTAAATTCGCTCTCAACCTCACATATCTTAAATATTGTAGAATCTCCTTTGTGAATGTGGCTATTCTAGCTCGTATTGTTGACGTTCTCTGTTCCATCCAAGTTAGGTGAAGATGAGAATTTGTTGACTGAGTCCAAATCATTGGATCTGACTGACTGAAGATAAAGCTAGCATAACCAGTTGCATAAGTGAGAAGGTCTGTATGGATCTTTTTTATCTATGACAGAAGCAACTGAGGACCAAAACTTAAAATCTGGGTGAGAAAAACAGGCAGTTATATGGTGTTTTACAACTGTAGAGCCTGAAGATGCCCATGACCTCTCTAAATAGAGTGCTGTCTTATGTATATATGTTTAACAGCCTATTTGCCACATGTAGCCTTCTTTTTCTTCTTCATTCTGTGTCTCAGAAAAGCTGGAATAGTATTTGCAGTTTGTTTCTGATTTTAATAACCCAAGAGGGATTATTTTGTGTTTCAGCATCATCTTGGTTAAAGTCTGTAATGATTACAAAATCATAATGAAAAGTATCCCACTAGAGACTCAGTAACATATTATATTGCAATATTTCAAAGGTAAACTTTGAAAGTGCTATACCAAATAAAACCGCAGTTCTAAAGTGCAGCTGACAAGATTAGCATAATGACTTTGCATCTTGTTTTCATTAACTGCTCAAGTTTAGTCTTAAAAGTGTTCCAGCATTTAGTTTTCTTCTCTGACCAGAAAGAATTTTGTTAATCCATCAGCTCAAATAGCTAGCAACAATCTTCAGTTTCCAGACTTAAATTATTCATGGTCACACAGATCAGTGGGAGTTGTAGAGCTGCCTGAGAAACTGAATTAACACCTGGGCTATTTTCTTATCCTGAACTCTGAGATGCTCCTACGGCACTTACCTCCAACATTATTAACATTTGTACTAACTAGCATGTACTTACTAAAGCCATATACACAAATGACAGAAGCATAACTATATCTTCAGATTCCCCATCCTCCTGAGCTTTTCCTGAACCTGTTCCAATTCTAACTCTTTTTTTTTTCAGTATTCCAGATAAGGTCTCCTGACAATGCCTTACGTAGTATCATTAATATTTTGCTATTTCTCCTGGAAACATCATTCCACATATAACCTAAGATCACAACTACATTTTACAGAGAAAGATCACATGGACAATACAGACTCAGTAGATAATTGAATAAATGCACACACATTTTTATGCCTTTAGTTATTTCCAATCTTTCTCTTCGTATGTAAAAATTCTCTGTCTTTTTACAAATTGGATTTCATGCCATTCAGCTTCATCTAATTCCTAATACCCTGTTCCTGAAAATCATGCAATTCTTCATGTCTAAAACCCAGTCCCATTCTCTATACATGAGCTTTCTAACTCTATTGAATCAACAAGTTTGATTAACCTATTGCTAATTTTCTTTTTCTCTCTAATATGGTCAGCCTGCAGTTCTTAAGGAATTCTCCTTGTAAGTCACGTCCAAATCTGCCACACGCTCTTTTCAGCAGTTATCACATCTTCTCACCTGCATTCACTAAAACAAAGTTCCTAACAGCCTTCATGTCATCAGACTTGAACTAACATTTTTGCTTTGTGATGGCATATGATATGAGCTATTGAAATCTTTGTGATTCAGTTCTACCACATGTCTTTCCTCCAGACAATCAGTTATATAACAGATCACAGATTAGTCTCATACAATCTTCATTTGAGTGTATTTAATCAGTTTGCTACTGTTTCTCTTTTTTCTTGCTCTTCCATTATACTAAATTGTTCCAGTTCCTTTCTCTGTGCTGCTTCTGCTTAGATATAGTTACCATATTTGTTATTTTCCATTCATTCAGCAACACCTGTGACAGGATCTAAAAGTAGCTACAGTAAGAACTATGATTTCATACGCTAGTTAATAATGCATTTGCTCAAAACATAATTCATGAGCTAATAGTAAATATTTTATTTGTCTGGCAAAGGCATTCTTCAAGTGATTTTCTGCCACAGACTGGAGTTTCTATTCTTGAAAGTAAAGCTTGGAGATTTGGCTAAGAATCAATGGAAGAAATTTAAATTGTTAAGAAATTTGAGGTATCAGATTGGCAGGTATTTTTCCAAGCTGATGAAAGTAAATTATTCCAAATAAACACTGGGCCTTGTTGCAATTAGCATATGATGAAGACATATACAGGCTTCATAGCGAACATATACACTAATGTCACATGCAGGAACAGTGAAGAACTCCTTCATACATATTTACCTTGAAGATCAAAATTCGTTTAATGCATTTCATGGCACAGTATACTGTTCTCAATATCTTACACAAAAAATAACAACACAAATTTCTAAATCTACATCACTGAGAACTACGCACATCCAGATTTTGCAAGCAGGTGACTTAATTTCTTATTCAGATTCATATCCAGATCATACATACTTTCTTCAGTGCTAATAAGGCGTAAGGCCATGCAACACTAAAAATTTCAAGACTGGTCACTTCACGTGACATATCAACAAGGCAGGTTAAAGGCCAAAAAGCATGTAAAACTTAATCATGATATAATGGTGTAAATCTTTCAGAATGTGTCTTATACCCACTTATATGAAGAAGGTCTTAGTTGCACTTTTAGTTAGCTGTTTGCAATAAAGCCATGGAGTGGTTAAGAGCATAAACGAAACACACAGTTTGTTCCAGGCTCAATACTCAAAATGTCTGCGATTTAACAAGAGGAACTTCACATAAACGACAGACTTGAAACTATTCCTTTCCTCTCAAGACCTCTGGTAAGGGAAAGCACTTTGTGAAAGCTCTGCCAGGTCACTCCAGACCACAGTACTGTATAAAACTTTTGTGCATTCTGCAAATTGCGTTTATGCATATGACTCCAAGTATACACTTGTTGAGTCACACAAACCAGACTACAGCTTGAAGTAAAGGAATGTCAAAGTGTTACTTAACTTAAAATTTTTACTTTCAATTCTGAATATCAATTTGTATGCCTCTCCTTTTTTGATTCTGTGCCACTTTCTCTGCTTTAAATGTGGTCACTGAATTTTTCACTGAAAGCAAAGATATCTGTCCTTGAACCATTGAGAAGGAATATGTCAGTGATGCCAAGATTTCCATCCTCCCGGATGGAAAAGGCCAAATGACATGTGTCAGTTTACTTCTTTAATACACACACACGCACACATACACAAAGAAAAAGTCTTTAGAAATAGTTCACATAGCTCCAGGGCCTGTTTCAAGCTTTTCTAACTTTACTCTAATACCAAGGTCAGCATTGCATTTTTCATTTCACAAATCCTGTTCCTGGCCAGAATGAAAACTGATGGGTTTTGTATCCTGCAGTATCCTCATGATTTATCCACCACAGGCTTCCTCTCTCAAAGCTCAACTGGCAACATGACTAAGCACTGTGCTCATGAATTTTCATAAATATGCAGGACTTTTTTCTGTAGGGTTTGTGGTGAGTGTCCATGAGGCACCGGGGCTCTTGACAATGGATTGTGAGGTCTGATGATTTAGTAAAGTTTGAAGTAACCACCCCCTCTGTTATTTATATATAAATGTCTTCATTTGTCCCTGTGACTATGAACAAGAAGATACTAACTGAAAAAGAGAGCATGAGGACACATCATTCTGACTTTGATGATCAGTTTGGCATCTGTGCTGACCCACATGTACTGTTAAATTTGAGATGGCTTTAGCACAGATCAAACAATTAGTATATTCTGAATGACAAAGGTTTGTAGAAATCATACCAATCTAAATTATGGCATAACCAAAGGCAAAAGTAACATAAGTTGTGTCCAATTTTCACGAGGGTTAGAGTCTGAAACTTGCAGACTTTGAATTTACCTCGAAGTGGCTGAAACTAGCTTACCCTACTGTACTGAGATCCAACAGCAGTTTTTCTTTTGGGGTTAGTGAAATATGAGTGAAAGAGATAATGTTATGCTTAAATACAGGATATCCTTAAAAAAGTTTTGAAGATAGACTGAATAAATTTATCCAACCATAAAATTTTGGTTTGTTAGTTTGTCTAGAAAATTCATTTCCCATTGAAAAGGTCAGATTGAAATATGAAACAGATGTTGGACCTTTTTGTGAGATGATACAAACACAAACAAGGTCCCAGCACTGACGTTGAAAAGAAATACCAAAGGGATGTAAATAGTGATTTGAAAACTCCAAGCCCTGAGTCAAAATTTCTGCCATCAAAGCAAAGTCAGATATGATTCAACTGGTCAAAGTGTTGAGCTGATTTTCCAGAAATCAGCATTTGACAAGTACTACATAATGCAAGTAAATCTATGAGTAAACAATAACAATAAAAAAATCATTAATTTGAAGGGCATAAATCTACTAATAGGTTTTGGTTTATTAACAAAAGCTCCACTCTTTTGCAATTATCTTCCTAAACATTAAAAATTAAAAAATATAAGGATTGCTAACATAATAATCAACTCTTTTCTGTGCAAAGAAGAGGAACTGGCAAAAGAGAGAGGAAGGAACAAATCTGACAGGCTGAATTCTACTCCAAAACCTCTTATCCTTTACCTAATAAATTTCTGCAACACTGGCTGATATCAAATTACTTTCCATTCATTAAAAAAATTTATTCTCTTCACTTTAGTGACCATCAAAAAAATACATCACACATGGATTTTTCACTGGATATTCATCAGGAGAAAGCAGTGACATTACAAGAAAGATGAGTTGGATAATTTCCAGATGTCTTTTTCTTTCTTTATGTTACATTATAGATTCTTTTTTTATTTCATGCTCTGGATAACCTTCAATTTCACTTCCCTGGAAGTTTAACCTGTGATTTCTTTCATGAACTAACACTACCACTAATGGTGAGCACACATTTCATTCCCTGAAGAATTCTATGCCTCACTCCAGATTTGTGCTTCAAGCAGCAACACTGCTTGCTTATGACCAGAAATTTATCAACTCATTTTCTATTAAATGAAGGTCTTGTATAGTCAGGTAAGGGAGACGAAAGAACAGGTAGAAGAAATGAAGAAAACCGCCTGGATAGCAGGCAGCTACTAATTATTAAGACCAGAACCATACACAATAATGAATTTCATACATTCGTTTTCTGAGTAACATGGATGCAAGGAAGTTTCTGGAAACCTCATTGCCAGCAGGATACAGGCCAAGTACTTTTTAATGAATCAGCCTGCACATCAGTTTAGAGTGAGTTTGACACTGCACTGTTTGAATAGGCTTTCATGTCACAGATAAATATTCCATGTTTGTAGTATGAGGTAGCCTATAAAGAGAGACTTATTTCCTCCTTCAGTGAAAAATGTCCAACTGGATCCTATCATTCACCGTTTAAATGGCCAACAGCCACTGACTAACAGCTAGCCCATTTGATCACAGAGCTGTAGCTTACTGATATGAAGTCATATTTCATGGCAACTGTTGACTGAGAAATAGAAAATGTAGGGCTCACAAGAGGGCTTTTGACAGTTGCTTCCATGAAATGCTTTCATTTGTCACTGTGACAATGAACGAGATACTGACTGAAAAAGAGAGCATGAGGACACAGCTGTCCTCACCTAACTTTCACTGAGACTTGATTGACAGACATGCAAGCACACTTGAGGTTACTTGAATTTTCCTGATTGTCCTTGATAACCTTATTAATCATTTACATTTTAGGCATAACAAACAGCTAACCATATGTCACTGATACTGCAGTCATGCTTACCAAGAATGGATGCATTCCCAATTTCAGTAAAATCTGTATAAAGAATCAATACTTTTTTTAATCACAACTTTTGTTAGGACTTTTAGATTAATTATTTCCCACAGACAACAAAATTTTCCAGAATCTTTCTCTTATTTTTCCTACTGTTCCAAGACATCTCCGAAGCTTCTTTTCTTAAATGAAATTCATTTTACATTTCTAAAGAAAACATCTTTCCCATTCAAGGTTAATAATGCTTTTGTTTTTCTACACCTGAAGTTGTTACTAATGCAATTTATTCTCCAGATAATGTTTAAATCAATGAAGTAATCATGAAAGCACTAACCTTAACCAGGTATAATAAGCCTATGGAGTTAAAAGTGAGAAAGAAAATATATTATGTCTTAAGTGTTGTTAGCATCATGCCAGCATGTATACAGCAGTATAATACTTACAAATTGCCTTACATGCTCGTTCAATTATACTTTGCATTATGCAAAACACACAGCTATTTTAGCCCTTAAATTTTCAGTAATATGTCATTGAAAACATTGGTCAAGATAGCAACAGTCAAGTTCTATTTCAAAACAAACAAAAAAAAAAGCAATTCATAAGCCATTCTTGTCCTGTAAAATTGCAAATAAAAATATACTTAATTTTCATGAAGGCAAAAGTCAATGTCAGATGTCATGCTGAGTAACCCAACTTCTAAAATAGCTTTTACCTCCATCAATCTACCACTAACAGCAAGCATTTGCCTATCTCCCTACATATTTTTTTTATTTTTAAACTTTTTCCACCACACAGGGTATGATCCTGTTCTAAAAATGATGATAATACCTTATAAGCATTCATTGCTTATCACTGGTCTTGAAAGGTTATAAACAGCCTTATTATTTTCCTGAGAAACATTAAAAAATGTCATATATTAGCCTGGTAACAGGGGCCTAGGAAAGAAAAAGTCATATGCAGAGCGATTGAGATGGTTGTGATGACATGAAAGGGAAATGACTAGACTAATGAGCAGGTCTGAAACATGCAATTAGGGATTTTTTTTCACAGTATTTGAAGAAATTTCAGTTTTAAAAAAATAAATTAAAAGGAAGTTGTTGCTAACCACTATTATTGTAAAGATACATTAACATCTGCATATTAAGTTTACTCAGCTCACGTTCCCTATTAGTGGGTGAACAATCCAACGCTTGGTGAATTCTGCTTCACGATGATAGGAAGAGCCAACATCAAAGGATCAAAAAGCGACGTCGCTATGAACGCTTGGCCGTCACAAGCCTAACTATTACCCTGTGGTAACTTTTCTGACACCTCCTGCTTAAAACCCAAAAAGCCAGAAGGATTGCGAGGCCCTGCTTTCATGGTCTGTATTCATACTGAAAATCAAGATCAAGCGAGCTTTTGCTCTTCTGCTCTGCGGGAGGTTTCCGTCCTCCCTGAGCTCGCCTTAGGACACCTGCATTACGCTTTGACAGGTGTACTGCCCCCTTCAATCTCACCACCTGCCGCTGTCCCTGGAGTGGGTCGTGCCTGGCATGCGCCGGGCACTTGGAGCCAGAAGCGAGAGCCCTCCTCGGGGCTCGCCCCCCCGCCTCACCGGGTAAGTGAAAAAACTATCAGACTAGTGGTATTTCTTTGACGGCCGGGACCCTGGCGGACAGGTCGCCCTGCGCTGCCGAGCGTGTGCCCAGCCTCTCACTTATTCTACACCTCTCATGTCTCTTCACAGCGCTAGACTAGAGTGAAGCTCAACAGGGTCTTCTTTCCCCACCGACTCTGCCAAGCCCGTTCCCTTGGCTGTTGTTTCCCTGGATAGTAGGTAGGGAAAGTGGGAATCTCGTTCATCCATTCATGCGTGTCACTAATTAGATGATGAGGCATTTGGCTACCTTAAGAGTCCATTGTGAGACAGGTTAGTTTTACCATACTGATGATGTGTTGTTGCAATAGTAATCCTGCTCAGTACGAGAGGAACAGCAGGTTCAGACCCCTGGTGTGTGCATTTGGCTGAGGAGCCACTGGCACAAGGCTACCATCTGTGGGCTGATGACTGAACGCCTCTAAGTCAGAGTCAGAATCCTGCCTAGACTTTTGATGTTTTGCTGTTGCGACATTGGTCGCTCAAGATTGACCCAGGAGACGTCAGTCTTGTTCAGAAAGCGTGGGTAAAGTCCTTCCCAAATCTTCATTCACGAAACCAAACCATCTTCACACTTGCCTTGGGACAACCATCCTAGGAGAACAAAAACTCTAACTTCAAACCCTGGCAGTTGGAGCTCATCTAGCCTTGTCTAGCCTTCCATCTAAGAGAAGGACACTCTAATCAAACCTACGACCTGAGGACTTTGCTGTCACTGTCTTAGCTAGCTAGGCTCTGGTAGATAAACCTCAGGTGTAAAGAGTGGGGCCAGTTCCACGCACACTGTGCCTCACCTAAAAAATCCACTGTGCAGGCTGGAAGGGTTTACTCACTTGCAAAGCCCTGTAGAGACAGGCGAGGGACGAAATGGCAGGTGACAAGGTAACCTGGCAGCTGCAGATCCAACCCTGCATGCAGGAGGTTCAGGTCATTGATCACTCGAGATTGACCCAGGAGATGACAGTCTTGTTTGGAAACATCCTGTATGACCAAGCAGCCTTTTTTCCAATGGGCTTTGCTTATCCCACATTGCCCTTAGTCATTGTGCTTGTAGTAAGCGTGGGTAAAGCCCTTCCCAAATCTTCATTCGTGAAGCCAAGCCATCAATCAGTCAAGTTTACCCAACTATTCCTAGGATTAATATTTGCCTTAATCTACAATGTAGCTCATAGACCTGAAAGACAAAAAAATCAAACTGGAAAACAGCCTGGTTAAGAGATGGTCTGGAGGAGCTGAGGCTTCTTTCAGGTGGGACTTTCTTTGGCTGGGGCAGATAATCAGGGACTGTATGTGGTCTTCTACACTACAGCAGCTGTTACTAACACCAGACAACTGAAGAAGAGGAGTTGTGAAGCCCGTCTGAGCAGCTAGCTGAGCATGGCCACAGCCAGAAGGTGACAAACAGAGCTCAGACAGTAGTAGCTAGCTGTGCATGAGTGGCTAGCTACCACTTGGTGCAAGTGATACCTTGAATAAAAGGTAGCACCAGTCAAGAGGATTTGGGATCTGACAATCTCTAGAAGTGATGGGAAAATATACTCTCCCAAAAGAGTTGATCCAGGTCAACACACCTGTAGTGTTGCATGTCACAGACCTAAACCACTTTTCAAATTGTCATCATTACTCTACCGATGAAAAATGTGGTCATCTCTATCTCTTCATATATTTGCATTTCATGTTCCCATTTCTTCAAATGGTTTTACTCTGCCTTCTGTGCCTGCGTCTCCCATACTTTCATCAAAAACTGCTTTGCTCTGCACTCTTCGTTTTCTTGGGTCATTCACTGTATTAGAGTAGATTTCCATTCTAAATGGAGAGAATATGGGGAATAATTTCTCCATTTCAATAAACACTTCAGAGAAAGCCATTTAGAATACCAAATTGCTCCCAGGAGCACAGACCAATTTTTTCCTCAAATAAAATCTGTTTTGGCAAAGGGACTGGAATTATCTTTCATAACTTTATTTATCAGCTGATATATAGAAAGAAAAAAAAAAGAAAAAAAAAGGTATGTATCAACTAAATATATCTGTATCTTGATTTTCACTTATCTTACCTCCATAAAGAAACTGTGCTTGGTGTCAATTTTACTATGTGAAATGGCTTTTCTTCACATTCAGCAAAAGCTCTCTTGATACAGAGTCCCAGAAGAGTATAACATGAATTCATATGAATTCAGCCTTCCTCAGCCATGTTACTCACAACCTGCAGGTATTTCCTTTTAAATAGTGTCAAAATCCAATAACTGTAATAAAAGGTGTAAATTCCCAGCACAAACTTATGTGAAGTTTAAAACACACACACAAACCCAGCCAACAATACTATATGGCAAGTTATGATCTGTTACTGGACTCTGTGATTAGTCAGCATCTTCCTGTGAATATGGTGCTTTTCTCAGTTAGTTGTGCAATCAAAAGCACAGATCATTCTTTGAGATTTCTCATCCTCAGCTTAAATTATAGTAGATCTCAAGAGAGAATTGCATCCTGGCTTACTGAATTATCAAAGTGGGAAAGGTCTTGAGACTTTCAAAGTCTTGAGAACAGTCAGAAAGTTTCATGTTGCTAAAGCAACTGAAGAGAACCACTTTAAATCTACTGAACAGCCAATGGCCTGACTCAGAAGCTGCATTCCTAGTGAGCAGCTTCAGTGACAAACCATTGCTTTGCTGGTCAAGGGCCTGCCTACCCCAGCAAAAACTAATCCTGTGTTTCCCAGTGTCAAGAAACTGCAGGGTCTGGTGACTCCCCGGGACCAAGAATGCAGGGGGCTCCGCAGGGTGGGTCTTGGCTGAGCCTCGCAGGCAGGATTATAATCCTACTGGGATGTTTTAAATTCTGACAATTGAGTAATGGTCTCCCAGTTTCCCTCCAGCTTCCTAGAAACTGGAAAATTTATAAGGTAGTAATCTACTTTTTGCAGTACCGAGCCATAGAAAATACTTTAAATATCTCACTCATAAGTACATCAAAACAGATTCAAGATCTTCTGTCATGCAAAAACATATACTTGGATCACAGTTCCAGTTCATGATATGTCAGCACCAAACTGCATACTTGGAGACTGTGAATGCAGCTTCTCTTCGAGACCAAGCAAGAGACACATTTCTTCTTGTTAACACATGACACTTCAAACTTCTTGAACTTTACCCTTAGAAAATTAAGCAACAGTCATTATCCATCTACAGCTGCCT
This sequence comes from Psittacula echo, assembly GCF_963264785.1. Classification (NCBI taxonomy): domain Eukaryota; kingdom Metazoa; phylum Chordata; class Aves; order Psittaciformes; family Psittacidae; genus Psittacula; species Psittacula echo. The sequence continues at coordinate 83,532,808 of NC_137737.1, read as the reverse complement.
AACTTCAGTTTATACCTTTGTTTTATTTGCTATTTTAAAAATTTGCCTTATTACTGGTGTCATGATTAGTGCTGGTAAAAAGAAAAAAAAATCAAGCAAGTACTCGATCCTTAGAAATTAACTACATAGATGTAAACAACGGTCATCCAGCTGAGAGCAAATCGAAATTGCTTCACTAGACTCAGCCTCGTAACATAATATTTAATCCAATTGCTTTATTCTTTGTGTTGGCCACATGTTCTGAGACACCCACGTCTGCATAGGAATAAAACCATTTTGACAAAAGACATCTTGAAATAGCAGGACTGAAAAGCTAATGTAGTTGTAATGAATAGTGCAAAGCACAGACTATTCTTCCATTTATTGCTAGCTAGAGAATGTAAACATATTTATTACTGTCCATCATTTTTTTTTTAAGTTCACAGACAGTCTATTAGGGAATGATAACATTTTTACTAGTTTTCACTCCTGTGTTTGTGTTTCATTTTAAAAAACATATGCCTCATTTTTGGTATTACATGAGAAGTGAAAAATGTCAATATGTCATTTTTAAAAGGTATAGCTAAACATACTCTGTTCTTTTGGGGAATGAAAGACTTTCGCTTAAGCCTCAGCTAAACCTTCTTTTCTTCTGCACTACTGTGTAGAAGCAATACAAGAGGATAATCTCCATCACAGTCAGAAGCATGACACTCTTAATACTGACAGAAGTACTTTTGTTTAGCTTCAACAGCACAACCAGATGACAGAGGCAGAATTTCTTAACTTCTGATTCAAAGACAGGATACTCAGAGCAGTCAGCCTGGGTGTTCTGAATGTGTGATCATGCACCTGTGTTATGAGCAGAAGTGTTAAATCAGGAGCTTAATGCTTATAGAGGGATTTCATTCACTTTGGTTAGCTTGTTGAACTAGATATATGTAAGCTCTGAGGTTAATAAATCTTGAAACGGAACTTCATACCACTCAATAGACAATACTGTGCCTGTTAAAGCTGTGTAAGCAATTCATTCAATACGTAGCATATTTTTCCATTTTAGTATGTTTTATTACTACTAAATGAATATGCTCATTATTGTAGCTTGCTCTTTCCAGTTGTAACTGATTATACATCTATATCTGAAGTGATGCTGCAGCTTCTATATTTTGCCTCTAAACCTGCAGAGCCCAGATCATCAGAAATTCAGCCACTCCCTCTTCCGGGGTAACACCAGCAGCTACTGGTAAGACTCAAGGATATATACCCACACTTAACATGCCCTCCTTGATACAGTAAACTTGCAATATACTCTTGTATACTCTTTGTAACCTTATCTAGGTGTTCCTGCTCTGGCAGGGGGATTGGACTAGATGATCTTTTGAGGTCCCTTCCAATCTCTAACATACTGTGATACTGTGATACTGTGCTTCTCTCTTTCAGAATCTCTACCATTTAATTATGTCTGTCCTACAAGATAAATACATATCAACTGCTTTTACCCCAGTCATGCTGGTTTCTTCATATTCTACTGATACCGAAAAATGAAAAGATTGAATTTTGTGAAGGACAAGTAAATATAGGCCAGCTCTGATGGAATCAAAACATCAGTACATGAGGAAGAGCATTAGGTTACTGAAGAGTAAAGTCAACTTGTGAGAACTGTGCCTTGATTTAAAGTGTGTATAATTTCTCAGTCTCACTCCCACCCTTTACTTGCTTTTTGATGCATCAGAGTAATGTAAGCAAGATTAAGCTATTTTATTTGCTGCTGCTACGCTAGTGAAGGTTTTCCTGTGATTAGTCTTTAAGACAGACTGCATGTTTTCACCAACCTTGTACTGAAAAAGGAATCAATATAGCTGTTTCCCGTCTTTTTAATATAATGGCTCACGTAACCACACACATAAACGAAACCTAATCAGCCAGTGTTTGATACTGAATCACAGCACTAATCACTAGCTTTTTAAAACCCCTCTCTCACTCCTGAGTTAATAATTAATGATGCTCATGATAGCTTAATTCATATGTTATAAAAACTGAGCAATGTAACTGTCTCAAACCTTTCCTTTTTCCTTGTGCCAATTGAGGCCATCATTACAAACACTCACATCTGTATCAATGCTCAGCAGCACAAACAGCAGGAGGCATATGTCAGCAGCATCTGATTTTCCTTACTGCACACCCAATTACTCAGTTTGCTGTACTTGCATCTAAGCCTTTAAATTTGCAAACTTGCCTTTCCCACTGTGCATTCATTGGCTTTTGCTGTCACTTCAGCCTTTTTTGGTAATCCTCAGCACTAGATAATTGATTACTATCTTCACTATCTCTTTGTACAAAGAGTTATACTAAATCGAAACTGCCACCTTTAAATTACTGTGCAGCCTTCACACTCAGGTACTAGCAATAGCTATCTCCAATCTATACTATAAAGTTTATTGTTTTAATTAAAATGCTCTCTGTGCTCTCTAAAGGAGAGGATCCTTGCTTTACCCTTGCTGCTCACTCATGAATTATAAAATGTTTCTAATTATCTCATATGAACTTTTGAATTAATTCACATAATTTTAATTGGTCTGTGTATGGTGACTTCATGTATGTACACATGTGCAAATGGATGCATTTCATCAGTGAAGTGTATTTAGTAGAATATTTCATAATTTACTTTTCCAGAAGGGACCTTGACAGAATGTGTCACTTATATGTGCTGGCATTACAGAGGTTGTAGTGATTTTTCACCATGCCTTTTGTCTGGTGCTAATGTTTGACTATGCTTTTCCTGGAACTCACTGGCTGACTAAGTGAAATGAACAAAAACAAGGATTAATCAGGATTTAGAAGGAATATTAATGGTAGTCAGGATTATTTAGTATGCAAATAAGAGCTAAGTATCAAGTTCCTGATGCAACCTTAGTACAGCAAGGAAACATCTTTCATCACTGAGGACTCATATCTGACTTTCCAAAATGACCAGTGTAAACTCTATCCAATTGTTTACATGAGCTGTTGGCTACTCAGTCTAAAGAAAGAGAAGTTACACATTAAACAGGTGAAGAATCCATCTATAGTGGTGAGTCCATCAGGATTAACCACATATGCTTAACTGTCAACTCCTGCTGTTTACCACAGAACTTGAGCAGTGAAGGTCCAAAACTGACCAGTCCAAATCCTTGTCTCATAATTTTGAATGTTAAGGTTGTAAACATTAGCATAATACAAAGGCATCTGCTGAAATATTTTTCTCCAGAATATATCAAATGCATACATTTAAGAGCCTTGTCTAATGTATACATTTTAGTCTGGTAGCTATTCCTTACTTTTTTTTAAGCAGTGTGTCTTGTTCCACTCACTAACATCCCAATAGCACATTATACCAGACCCACAGGCAAGCACCTAAACATCAAGCCTTGTAAAATCTATTCAGGAGTTTCCATCACATGAACTCAAAACCTCAGCACTGCAAATGAAAGTAGTGTTTAGAGGTCACAATATTAAATTGCCAGAAATGGCTTACTTTCTTGTGACTTACTGTCAACAAAAATAAAAACTAAAACTAAGCAAGTGCTGAACACAGTGAACCATTTATGCCACAAGATTATTGTTCCAAATAAAACAGACAAATCCAAATCTCTGCAGAAAGATGGACATGTATTTCATTTTAGAGTTAGCATTTTAGTTTCACTAAAGACCATCAATCTATCAACTCTGGCTTCTTTGAATGTTTGGGTTTTTTAAATGGAAGGAACTCCTGTATCAAAGTTATAGTATTTAATAATTGACTAAAATACACAGTTTAAAACATTTAAAATTTTGAAGCAAAATGTGAAAATTGAGGTGTATTGTAAATACATTTGATAACTGAATTTGTTAGGTGCTTTTATCCAGCTGTGTGTACTAGGATGTAACTACATTAAACAATGTAGCTGGTCCTGAAAAATATACTCATTTACTAATACAATTTCAAAATATTATATTTTCTATGGTCTAATTCCAAGTATATATTTCACTGCTTCTTTAATGCCTGTGCTTCCCATGCTGACTTATGCTTTCATCTGCAAAAGTGAACACTCCAGGAAATGAAACTCCAGGATGCGGAGTCCGGCACGCAGGAATGAGAAATATGCAGTGAGTTATTAGATGTGCCACATCTGTTCACAGTCATTTGTCCTGCATCACAAAGAACTTCAAAAGCACAAGGGATATCTTTGCATTTCTCAAATGCAGAACTGAATTGTGTTTTCACATCTATCCTTTCTATTCATACGTTGCTCCAGACATGCTCCTTACCTTTGACAACCCATAAGAACCACACACATCATGGAGAAAAGACCGAACAGTAAAGAAATTACTGGCATCCATACCAGAAAAATGTTTAAACTAAGCTTTTGGGTTTTGTCACTTGAACCCACAATCTTCTAAAAATATTGTGTGTGTAATCTGAAATAGACAGGCACATTAAAAAAAAAAAAAAGATAAAGGATCATCAACCTTTCAATTCTTCCCTATGTTTAAGAACAGCACCAGTATAAACACAGGAAGGCTATGAAGCACCATCATCACACAAAAAGTGAGGCTGATGTTGTGCAGAAGTAAGGAGCAATCACAAAATACTGTCTTTTAAAAGTGCTTCTATCAAGATATTTTTGCTCCCTTAAGAGCATTTAGCAATGCTAAAAAAGGATTCCAGCTTTCAAGAATAATGAAAGTGAGTTTTAAGTTATCTTCCTACTGACACTTAAAGGTGTAGAAGCAGCCAGTGATGTCATTGAATAATTTACAGTAAAAAAGATGATAGTACCAAAAAGATGAACAAAAGGAATTTTAACCCCAAATGTAGAATCCTGCTAAAACCAAAGCCTTTTTGAGGAAAATAATTGTTTGTTTCCTTCTTGTTGCTTTTTCCCTCAGCAGTTTGGTGTACTAAATCAGACTTGTATGTAATCAGTGCTGCCATGAAGTTAAATACAATAGCACACTGTCATAACTTCAGAAATCACTTGACTGAGATTTTTACACACACACCCCTTATAGTTTTCCACTCTTTTCCTAGTGTTAGGTCCTAAAGTTGGACACTTCAGTCTGGTGGGGTCTGGGGAACTATGGCATGATGTCAGCATCTGGCATACTTCACAGGTAGTGATATCATTTTGATGGCTTACATACACAGATGTGATAAATTCTTTCTCACCTAGAAGCCACCTGGAATCACTTCTGCATGTCTAAGACTTCATTACATCTCTTTCTTTAATGATCTGTGTCCTGGGTTCAGCAGCAGCAGTCACTTTTTCTCCTTATTAGTAGCTGGTGCAGCGCTGTGTTTTGACTTTCAGCCTGGGAATAATACTGATAAAACCGATGTTTTCAGTTGCTGGTCAGAATGTTTACCCTGACCAAGGACTTTGTGAGTCTCATGCTCTGGCAGGGAGGAGGGGAAGCCGGGAGGAAAGAGAGATATGACACCTGACCCAAACTAGCCAAAGAAGTGTTCCATACCACAGCACGTCATGCCCAGGATGCAGAACTGAGAGTTCCCGGAAGGGGCTAGTTCGCTGCGGGGTGGGGGCGAGGTACTGGTTGGAGAAGATGTTGTATTCTCTTCCCTTGTTATTTCCTTTATCATTATTATGATTGGTGGTAGCAGTAGTGGTTTGTGTTATACCTTAGTTATTAAACTGTTCTTATCTCAACCCATGGGAGCTGCATTCTTTCGATTCTCCTCCCCGTCCCTCCAGGAGTGGGGGGAAGAAAGGATTGGGGGGGGGAAGAGGGAAGTAGACGGCATGGTTCTCATTTATGGCCTGGGCTTAAACCACGACAGTCTGTAACTCCATGTTAGTCATATTAACTACATTTTACATCTCTTAGATGCTATTTCTTTATTGTCCTTGTTATCCTTTTTGTCCAGCTGCAGGTCTGCATTGCTTTAGCTGACCACTGGTGGGTTGTTCGTAGCCATAAGCAGTGCCAGTCTATACCCCATGTCTTATCATCATCTCTCTGTACTACTGTACACTGCACTCAGTCTCTACACATACAATCATAGAATAGTTAGGGTTGGAAAGGACCTTAAGATCATCTAGTTCCAAACCCCCTGCCATGGGCAGGGACACCCCACACTAAACCATGACACCCAAGGCCTCATCCAACCTGGCCTTGAACACTGCCAAGGATGGAGCATTCACAACCTCCCTGGGCAACCCATTCCAGTGCCTCACCACCCTCACAGTAAAGAAGTTCTTCCTTATATCCAGCCTAAACTTCCCCTGTTTAAGATTGAACCCATTACCCCTTGTCCTATCTCTAGAATGCCTAATGAAAAGTCCAGCCCCAGCACCCTTATAAGCCCCCTTCAGCTACTGGAAGGCTGCTATTGGAGATCTCCACGCAGCCTTCTCTTCTCCAGGCTGAACAGCCCCAACTTTCTCAGCCTGTCTTCATATGGGAGGTGCTCCAGTCCCCTGATCATCCTCGTGGCCCTCCTCTGGACTTGTTCCAACAGTTCCATGTCCTTTTTATGTTGAGGACACCAGAACAGCACACAATACTTCAAGTGAGGTCTCAGGAGAGCAGAGTAGAGGGACAGGATCACCTCCTTCGACCTCCTGGTCACACTCCTTTTGATGCAGCCCAGGATACAGTTGGCTTTCTGGGCTGCGAGCACACACTGAAGCCGGCTCATGTTCATTTTCTCATTGACCAGCACCCCCAAGTCCTTCTCCACAGGGCTGCTCCGAACCTCTTCTCTGCCCAACCTGTAGCTGTGCCGGGGATTGCTCCGACCCAGGTGTAGGACCTTGCACTTGGCATGGTTAAACTTCATGAGGTTGGCATCAGCCCACCTCACAAGCATGTCAAGGTCTCTCTGGATGGCATTCTTTCCCTCCAGCGTATCAACTGAACCACACGGCTTGGTGTCATCAGCAAACTTGCTGAGGGCGCACTCAATCCCACTGTCCATGTCACCGACAAAGATGTTGAACAAGACCGGTCCCAACACGGATCCCTGAGGGACACCACTCGCTACTGGTCTCCAGCTGGACAATGAGCCACTGACCACAACTCTTTGCATGCGGCCATCCAGCCAGTTCTTTATCCACTGAGTGGTCCACCCATCAAATTGATGTCTCTCCAATTTAGAGACAAGGATGTTATGTGGGACAGTGTCAAAGGCTTTGCACAAATCCAGGTAGATGATGTCACCTGCTCTACCCCTGTCCCTCAGTTCTGTAGCTCCATCATAGAAGGTCACCAAATTGGTCAGGCAGGATTTCCCCTTAGTGAAGCCTTGCTGGCTGTCACCAAGCACCTCCTTGTTTTTCATGTGCCTTAGCATGCCTTCCAGGAGAATCTGCTCCAAGAGTTTGCCAGGCACAGAGGTGAGACTGACTGGTCTGTAATTCCCCGGGTCATCCATTTTCCCCTTCTTGAAAATGGGGGTTATATTTCCCTTCTTCCAGTCATCGGGAACTTCACCTGACTGCCATGATTTTTCAAATATGATGGCCAGTGGCTTAGCAACTTCATTTGCCAGCTCCTTCAGGACCCGCACATGGATTTCATCAGGTCCCGTGGACTTGTGCACGTTCAGGTTTTTAAGATGGTCTCGAACCTGATCCTCTCTTACAGTGGGTCTAGGGTCTTCATTCTCACATTCCCTGCTTTCGCCTTCCAAGACTTGGGTGGTGTGGTCAGAGACTTTGCCAGTGAAGACCGAGGCAAAGAAGTCATTAAGAACCTCAGCCTTCTCCAAATCCAGGGTAGCCAGTTCTCTCAATATCTTCCAAAGGGGACCTACGTTGTCCCCAGTCTGTCTTTTATTTGCTACGTACCTATAGAATCCCTTCCTATTATCCTTAACCTCCCTAGCCAAGTTTAATTCTAGCTGGGCCTTAACCTTCTTCACCTGGTCCCTAGCTTCTCGGGCAACATCCCTGTATTCTTCCCAGGCCGCCTGTCCCTGCTTCCACCTTCTATAAGCCTCTTTTTTCCTTTGAATTTTCCTGAGCAGCTCCTTATCCATCCAAGGAGGTTTCCTGGCCCTCCTGCTGCACTTCCTTCTAGTTGGGATGCAACACTTCTGAGCTTGGAGCAGGTGATCCTTGAATAACAACCAAGAGTCTTGGGCCCCCCTGCCCTCTAGGGCTGTATCCCATGGAACCTTACTAAGCAGGCTCCTGAAGAGGCCAAAGCCTGCTCTCTTGAAGTCCAGGGCAGTGAGCTTGCTGCACGCTCTTCTCACTGTCCTGAGGATCTCGAATTCGACCATCTCATGACCCACTTCTTAAGACGTATGTTATCACAGCAGGCCTTTATCTCTCTACCATTGCTAGTCATAAATCACAGAATCCCAAGGGTTAGAAGGGACCTCAAAAGATCATCTAGTCCAACCCCCTGCAAGAGCAGGGTAACCTAGAGTACAACACACAGGAACTTGTCCAGCCTGGCCTTGAATATCTCCAACGTATCACTGAGAAAAACCTAGCTCCATCATTCTGACACTCACCCTTTACATATTTGTAAACATTGATGAGGTCACCTCTCAGTCTCCTCTTCTCCAAGCTAAAGAGACCCAGCTCCCTCAGCCTCTCCTCATAAGGGAGATGTTCCACTCCCTTAATCATCTTTGTGGCTCTGCGCTGGACTCTTTCAAGGAATTCCCTGTCCTTCTTGAACTGAGGGGCCCAGAACTGGACACAATATTCCAGATGTGGTCTCACCAGGGCAGAGTAGAGGGGGAGGAGAACCTCTCTTGACCTACTAACCACACCCTTTCTAATGCACCCTAGGATGCCATTGGCCTTCTTGGCCACATTCTACACAGATTAACAAATTATTATTACTAACTCTATAAAATTATGGTTCTACCATACAAAAGTAAGGAAAGTAAAATAATTGACCATCATCACTGATGAAATCAGAAGAAAAATTGCTATTACAGTGAAATCAAATAGGAAACAAAGCTCCAGGCAGATCAAGACAAATACAAACAAGGCAAGCCTTAGAACTTCAGAGACAGCAAGCTTCAGCTCTGAGGTCTTGGAAACTGAACAGAAAGCTTGTGTCCTGATGTCAGCAAAGGCATCACTGTATTGCTGACCTACAGGATATTACAGCATGTATGGTCAAAGTAGAACTACAGTTACTTTTGCATGTGGCCCTACCAATATCTTGAAGCAGGTCTGATTTCTATGGTCATGGTCGCTTTCTCCTGTAGCCATGCTAAGGCTGTGCCAGCCAAACTGTGTAAAAAAAAAATAGATAAATAAATAAAGGTTAATTCATGTTTCAGTTTTACAGTACGTCCCCAAAATATAGGGCCAGAAGATTACTGTCAAGATGAAGAACCCTGCAAAATGTTTATATCATGCATGTGGCTGGTACTAGCAAGATAAATAGACAGGAATGAGTGCTTATAAAGGGGAAGCTTTTAAATCCACCCAGTTTAGAACAACAATCCCTATCTTCAGTCTCTTATTTTCATTCCCCAATCTTACAGCTGTGAAACTAAGTATCAGCAAAGTTTTAAAGTTTCTCTGACCTGGTGAACTAAACCGCCCCACTATTATGACTCTGTGGGGAACTACTTTGTGTGACAGGCAACCGAAAGTAAATCATCACAAAATGTTAAAACTAAATCCTTTCTAGTTACTATCAGTGTCATAGTTCTGATTGAAATCTTGTGGTTTGAAACAACTGTTAAAAAATAAATAGATCTGTATTCTGCCAGTATTCAGTTCCTAAATCAGGAGAGGCTCTCAAGTGAGATAAATTACTTTTTTACAGAGGGTCTAAATAATGTACCGGCAGGATCCAAAGTTGTTATTACCTAATCAATCGGAACAAAACTAGGTGATTAATTGAGACTGCAACTTCATGTTTTTCAAGGACAAGCGGAAATGAAGAAAAAGGATATGCATTGGCCTGGAATTTATCCATTTAGAAAACTTTCAGTCAAATTGCTTTCACATTAATCACATATTTTAATCTTCCCTACTATTGTTGAAATGCATCTTTTTCAAGCACATTACAGTTTAGCATTGTTTTGATCACAGAAATATTTTTAAATAAAGTGAAAAAGATATTTCCTTCTTTAGAAAACATTACTTGAATGGATTTATGAAGCTTCCTATCAGTGTTAAATAATTATGATAGGACATTTTTCTTCAGATAGTTAAACATTTTGTTTGAAGAAAAGAAACAAGTCATATTAGAGAATTAGAAAACAAACTTTCCTAACTGTAGGCTTGACTTTATGATGTATTCCTATAGAGGATTATGCCCTCTGAATGACTATTTCTGCATCTTCAAATGTAGTTAAAAAATAGTTTCTTAAAGATAATATTTCCTTAAGCCTCTGTTTTCTCTGCTCCATTCCTATGCTCTCTTTAAAGTCCCTCAATGCAGCAGGATTCATGCAGATGAGAGATAGCTGTAAACATCAGTGAAATCTTCTTTTCCTTCACAGTCTGCGCTTCTTTGATTTGCGTAGTACCCCAAATCGCTGTAAAACCTCCCGTCTCTTCCACAAAGTGTTTTCTTTCAGAATATAAAATACTCCTGCTTGGTTATTTGATTAAACAGGGCTGTTATTCACATCCCAATAATTTAAATCCTGTCATTTCTCACTATTTTCCCTTCCAGACCTTCAAATACATCTGATTCTAAAGCTGTTAGGCTGCCTACATTTCCCCTACATTTCCCCTTTACATTTCCCACTCTCCCACTCTCACTGTGGGTGTTTAGTTGCTTAGGTAAGTCAGGTTGATTAGCCTTTGGGTTTGATTTTTCCTGTAGCCCAACTTATCTTAAGATTTGTACTGAAGAACATTGAGTTTCATCCAAACCTCATCCCAGGACTTCTACAGTTATTATTAAAGTGCCAATGCATATTAACAGGGTACCTATTCTCTATCTTTCATCCTAGTTCTGAAAGACCTCATACAATGGAGAAAATTTTATACCTTAGCCATTTATCTGCACAAGAAATCACCTATATACTTTTTAAAATGCCAAGATTTATTTAGTTTACGGTTTGTTGAATCATTTCTGTATCTATCATCATAACAGAGGAACCTTCTCACTAGTCTGACTAGTTGAAACATTTGCTTAACCTGTCACCTAATATCACTCAGCACACCCAGATTAACTTGTAAAATGCTTGACACTAGGTTAACAACTAAAACTCTACATTTTAAACAGCATGATCTAGAGGCAAATTATCTCATTATGCTATTTTGATGAAGAGCATCATACTAATAGAAAAGGTTTCCTGAAGTTGTTAAGAAAAATTTCTCTAGTGTTTCCTCTAGGTTGGAAATAAGGTTTTTACATAATATCAGCGTCAATAGCAAAATGGTTTTCCTTCAGTTAAGAACATCTTCAGAGTTTTGATTTCTTTATATCAAACACTAACCTACTAGAAACTAGCACCAGCAAAAATTCTTCCATGGCCAGTAACGTATCAAACATTAGAAGAACATCATAGTGTTACGATTTTAACATAACATTTAAATAAACAAGGTGCTTGGTGACAGGCAGCATGGCTTCACTAAGGGGAAATCCTGCCTGACCAATTCGATGACCTTCTATGATGGGGCTACGGAACTGAGGGACAGGGGTAGAGCAGTTGACATCATCTACCTGGATTTGTGCAAAGCGTTCGACACTGTCCCACATAACATCCTTGTCTCTAAATTGGAGAGACATCCATTTGATGGGTGGACCACTCAGTGGATAAAGAACTGGCTGGATGGCCGCATGCAAAGAGTTGTGGTCAGTGGCTCATTGTCCAGCTGGAGACCAGTAGCGAGTGGTGTCCCTCAGGGATCCGTGTTGGGACCGGTCTTGTTCAACATCTTTGTCGGTGACATGGACAGTTTTGCTGATGACACTAAGCCGTGTGGTTCAGTTGATATGCTGGAGGGAAGGAATGCCATCCAGAGGAATGCCATCCAGAGAGACCTTGACATGCTTGTGAGGTGGGCTGATGCCAACCTCATGAAGTTAAACCATGCCAAGTGCAAGGTCTTACACCTGGGTCGGAGCAATCCCAGGCACAGCTACAGGTTGGGCAGAGAAGAGATTCAGAGCAGCCCTGTGGAGAAGGACTTGGGGGTGTTGGTCGATGAGAAAATGAACATGAGCCGGCTTCAGTGTGCGCTCGCAGCCCAGAAAGCCAACTGTATCCTGGGCTGCATCAAAAGGAGTGTGACCAGGAGGTCGAAGGAGGTGATCCTGTCCCTCTACTCTGCTCTCCTGAGACCTCCCTTGGAGTATTGTGTGCAGTTCTGGTGTCCTCAGCATAAAAAGGACATGGAACTGTTGGAACAAGTCCAGAGGAGGGCCACGAGGATGATCAGGGGACTGGAGCACCTCCCATATGAAGACAGGCTGAGAAAGTTGGGGCTGTTCAGCCTGGAGAAGAGAAGGCTGCGTGGAGATCTCCAATAGCAGCCTTCCAGTAGCTGAAGGGGGCTTATAAGGGTGCTGGGGCTGGACTTTTCATTAGGCATTCTAGAGATAGGACAAGGGGTAATGGGTTCAATCTTAAACAGGGGAAGTTTAGGCTGGATATAAGGAAGAACTTCTTTACTGTGAGGGTGGTGAGGCACTGGAATGGGTTGCCCAGGGAAGTTGTGAATGCTCCATTCCTGGCGGTGTTCAAGGCCAGGTTGGATGAGGCCTTGGGTGACATGGTTTAGTGTGGGATGTCCCTGCCCATGGCAGGGGGGTTGGAACTAGATGATCTTAAGGTCCTTTCCAACCCTAACTATTCTATGATTCTATGAAATATCACTTTAACTTGATCATAGGTTTCTGAAATAGCAGTGATGCAGTGAAGATTAATTGCTTACAAATATTATGCAAGTGTATATCTTGCATGCTTCCATTTTCCATCAAATTTCTGCAGGATTTCCTCAAGTTTTTAAGACTTCAGAAAAAGAAATTTGAAAAGACAGACAAATATGGATATTTTTGTGTGTTAGCTGCACTAGCAATCGTGGATTGTTTTAAATAAGCAGTAGCACAGCACCTTACCTGGAAAACCGTTGCCACTATGATTTTGCTCAAGAGTCTAGGTATATTGCATTACTCAGAAGATCTTGGTTCACACACCATCTCAATCATGCTTTTACTTCAGAGACATAGGTAATTCATTGTCAGTGTTCCTTTATTTGAAATACTGTATTTCATACTAATGCTTTATTATTTCACATAGGTCTTACAAGGATAAAAGCCAATCAATAAGACACTTTTATGGAAAGAAGCAGTTTTTAATACATAGAATGCTTTTTCATACTTTACCACACTTGTAGGGAATTGAACATCTACTTCCTAAAATGTTGACTCTTCCTATTGCCAAACTATTCATGCATGCATGCAATATAACATTATCAGAACTTACAGGAGAGAGGAATTGTAGCATCTAAAAAGGATGTCAGAGTGCTATTTCCAGGCTCTTGTCCTTGCACATTATGCCACAACCTCATTTTGATTATGATTTTATATTTTTTTGGCACAGGGTCTGTCTGTCTGTCAGCAGAGGACTGGGGTTTGGAAGTCTACAGTATAATGCTGAGGAAGCTGAACAAATGATAGAGCTCTACATTTTCCTGCTGCTGAATAGGTTGAGATGTACAGCACCCTTTCTTCCAGCAATCTCCTCAGACATTGGTTGCACATGTTTAACCTGTGCTTATCAACAAAGGAATTTCTTGAAACTCTTAAATATATAGCCCACTGAAGCAGGAGGTCAGTTTTTTTTTCCCACATACTAAATAAATACAAATGAAGAAACCGTAGAAATTTAAATAGATTAACTAGTGACACAATAATCATATTTTTATCTTCACTCCACTGTTAGTCTTGGCTGCGGGTCATAAAAAAAGATTTTTAATTTGACGCCTAATCAGCACATCCCAATTTGAACTGAATTGGGACACCAATTGACTTTTCAAGAGCACAAATTTGTGAACAATACAAGATAGTATTTGCAGCCTTCATACAGAAGGGCAACTTCATCAAGCACTAGGGCCTGATTTGCATCCTCCTTCCACCCACAAGGAACAACTCTGCCTCACTGTTGAGTCTTTAGGGCAGATCACATCAGCCTAGGCACCATCATCTTGAATACTGCATTTTTCAAATGTGACTAAGCAAGAAGTATAGACATGTTTATACATCTATGCTCTTTCCATAGAATCTTGGGAAATGAAACCCACTAGCTAATGTTAAAATTTCATAGTCTGAGAAATGTATCACACAGTAAGAAGTTATACACAGTAAAAGTCTAAACATAAAGTAACATAATCAACACTCTTCAGGAAGTGGTTTCTGTAGATAGTGTCTACTATTGCCAATTCCAGAAAATAATTTTACAGAGATTCTACTGTTGGAAATCTGAAAGAGCTGCATGAATTTAGAATAACAAATGTGGTCTTAATGAAATGTTATTAAAATTAATACAGATGGCTTTTCTAATGATAGAAGTATGATAGACAGTGATCAACCTAGAGCCGTAAATAGTACTGATTGTCCTTCAATTGCACCATTTCAGACGAAGCCAATCAATACTAAGTGCTAGTCACAGAATTAACAACTTGCTCAGAAGTGTACCTTCTAGAAAAACGTATAACATTTACTGAGATTAAATATTACAGCTCGCCACAAATCAAACCTCAATGTACTGATTTTCTCAAAACCACCTTGATTTTAAGCTTACGATTATGCCTATTGCTGTACATTTTACTTTATGCATTAAGAGGCTACCTGAAAAATAACCCAAAAATTTACCTCAGAGATAAATGGATTGTTCTGCATGGTTGCTCTTGGCCAGATTCGATTTCTGTTAGGACCAAGAAAACTTGGCAAAAAAACCTAATCCTATAACTCATATTTTAAGGTACTTACAAAAACTTTAACAGTAAATATTAAGACTTCATTATCTATTAAAAAAAACCAAACAAACAAACAAAAAAACAAACCAAACCCAAAACAAATTAAAAAAAAAAAAACAAACAAACTCTATTACTTTTGAGCTGACTTTTAAGTGAGTTTACATAGAGTTCAAATCTATACCTTCAGTAGAAACCTCTCTCTCTTGTTTTTGTTAAAGAAAACGTATTCGAGTAGCAGCTGACCTTATCTTCCTTCATGACCCTGCTTCGTCTATTATGTTGTCCTTAAATACTCATTTCACTGTTTTCCATCAGTACAGAAATACCTAAAGAATAAGTGAATCTCTAATCTGACGGAAAAAACCCCAAAACAACCCACCACCCAATGAACTGACCAATATTATAGTTGTTACAGTTTTACAGGAGGTAAAGCACAATTCAGGACAATCCTATAACACTTTAATCAGCCCTTTCAGGAAAGAAGGGAAAGTAGTCTAATACCCATCAAAGCTGCTATCATACATCATGGCAATGTAATTAGTATTTCTGTCTACCAATGACATACTAGGCAACTGCAGGCAATCTCCTTTTCATGCAGTAAAAGCTGAATAGGATCCCAAGTAACACAAACCAAGTACATTCTTGTTTCCTCTTGTTGCTACAAAAAGTTTCCTAACATGTTAGTTTCCACTACCACACTTAGGACAATGTGACACATTCCAAAAGCAGAACATATTTGTCTCCACAAGATTTCAAATGGCACCTGTTATGGTGTTCAAATGGAACTGTTAACAAGATAAAACAGAAAAAAATCTTACTCCTCACAAAGAAACACACTATGGTGATATGCTGACAGCCTTTGCATGGGACATTGATCCTGTAAAATCATAGCCCCTCTGGATATCAGTGAAACCATCACAATACAGTTTATCAGCCAAATCATTGATTTTCATCTTCCAGATGGCTGGGAATGGGAAGCAGCACTAAGGAGGGAAGCGTTCCTTAACGGCAAACAAATATTATGGAAAAAAATAAGTGGATAGGAAACAAACACAAATTTTCATTTATATTCATTGCTGAAGTTTCAGAATATTACAAACTCCCATATTATCTCAATTCCTTACTAAACAAGTCTATATCACTGTTACAGAAAGGAAATGTTAATAGTACTTGAGTACTCTGAATGGGAAAAATATTGTACTAAACCACACTGCATGCCCTTTAAGAAAGAATTTATGCTTTTTGCAAAAGACTGCAATACATTTTTCACACTGTTAAGCTTCTGAAAAACTGGCATGTCTACAGGGAAAAATCCAGCAGCTGTATTTCACAAATATCCCAAAAGATTTGAAGTGAAAGAAAGTGAGAGAAGCCATATACTAATAGCTTCAGTATGTAATGGTAAAGTGCAGCATTACAATGCTACCTCAATGGGTAACCTTTCCCCATATGTTTCACTCCCTGTGACATCTTCTCAATCTCCATGATCCTCCATGACATCTTTCTCAAAGAGAATAACTGTATATCTTTTCGCCTCAGACTACACATTGGCTTCCTGGGAAAAAGTTTTTGGGAACACTGAGCCATAACCATCTTCGTAGTATAAATAGACAAAAATTTTATATTGCATGAGGCTATGTAGTTCCAGTAGCAAATTCACAGTATATACCTTTTGCCCTTTCTCTTTAGCTATATTTTTCAAGTAGACAAGTTAAACAAAGAGAACATCTGTAAAATTATAACATCAATTGAAATGAAAACCTCATTTGCTTGCATCTCTAACACTCAGGTTTATTTTTAGCTATTAGGAATAAGTGCAGCTTAGTTCAGATAAAAAGGATGTAGTAGTCCCACCTCTATCCAAAAGCTGACTATTGTATAACTTGTCTCCATGCTGTCACTTCTACCTTAGTCATAGCCCTACTTCTGCAGTAGCAGAGTCTTGTCAAAATATACCTTCACCTTGCTTCCAGTACTAAGGTTCTCACAACACAATTTGTCTTATTCTAATCCTGAACAAAGAGCAAAATAACCTTTTTATTTTTTTGTTTTGTTTAGCTCTGTAAAACCTAGGTAAATGGAGCCTCAAGTGATGTCAATTTTGAGAAACATTTACTGCCAAGCATTGACTCTACCAACAACTTAGGAGTTCTCTGTGATTTTTAAGTTTAAAGATGGAGTTATTGAACTGATTTCATGACTGTACTGAATCTTCCACTCACAGCAGGCCCTTTACTGTTCTGTCTCTCAACTCAAAGGTCAAAATTTCATTGATCGACATGAACCAATCCATTAACTTGATTTTAACCTATTTTTCCTGCAGCAACTTTCACCAGCTTACCAGAAAACATCATCAGTGATTTCTTCGATTCACATTCACAAAATGAAGGTACATCAGCAAGATAGATAACTAAATGTTTATGAAACTAGAATTTGACACTATTTTTCTTCCCATTGAAAACAGCTTCTAATGATCTCTCTATACAAGTTTTTTTTTCCTAATTTGTCCTTCTATTTTCCTTTCAAAAGAGAAATTTTAATGAAAACAAGACTTTCCAAGGTGATCTTAGAAACGTGTCCCTGTTAGGTGAACATAAAATATCCATAGTTCATAGAGGAGAAGCAGGAGTAGAATCTCATCAGCGAGCAAGGACACAACAGGTAAACTAACACATAGCAAGTGAAGTCACACACTGTGATGTCCAGTGATGTTGTGAAGAAAAACAAAATAAATAAAAAACCTCTGTCCTGTATTAACTCAATAATGGAGATATTGCTGACAAAAAAGAGCACTGAAGAAAACTCTGCCAAAGATAGCACCTTTGGATGCTATCCATGTGGCCAATGGATGAAATTATGAACCAGACGTTTGAAAGCTGTTGCTCCAAATTATCTATCTCAACCACAAGTATAGACATTTCTATGTAAAGCAAAATATATATCTTTGTCATCGAGAAGGATGAGCTTCCATTTTCATTATTATCACTCTGAACAAAGAGACATAAACACAACATATTGTTCCCACCAGGACACTGCTATTTCCAAAAAGGATAATTTTAGGTAACAGTGAAATATTTTTTGCTGACCTTACTTTAGTTTCTGTATCGTAAGTTCAGGATTCATTTCATGGCTTATGAATTTCTGGTTTTTTCAAGTATTTTCTGAAGCACATTTTTATCAAAGTATGATCATGTCTTGACAGTGGTTTTAGTGTTTCTGATTAATGCTAAGGTGCCTTCTTAGGGTATGTACACTCCTTTTCACAGTGAGTGCAATTATTCTGGTTATAATGCATGGTGAGGGTGTCTCTTCAATCAGGATTACAGTTAAGATGTATGTTCATAGATTTTCTAACTTTCTAAACAAATATCTGTCATCTTTTGGTTTACAGGAACTAAGACTTATGTGTATTTGCTGGGTCCATAAAACTATAGCACATTTCTAAACCTGCTTCTGGCAACACATTTGTTCACATGCATCATGACAACAGACTTGTCCATATTACAGTTCCTTCCAAGCTTAGACCTCATTTGAGAAAAGCTGTCAAAACATTCAAGTGATGTAGTGCATCATGCTGCTCAAAAATCTAAAGGTCACATTGTAGCATTTTAATGAACTTCTAAGCCCAAAGCAAACAAGCAACAATAAGCAGTGGATATGGAGTATGCATAGTTCAATAACAATCCTCAGATGCCCATAATCTCAGTGCTATGTGGTCCCAGTATCTCCAGGCATTACTTACACGTTTGGCGCAAGATGGCATACAGGCAAGGCTTGCAGTGAGCATTTGTTTCAACTCCTTTGCCTATACTCCAGAACTCTGTTATTCCTAGTTGATCTTCCACAGTTATTTCTATTGTAAAACTTTGACTTTGTAGTAACAGTTGAGTTTTCATCCTGCTCTAAAACTAAAACAATCTGGGATGCGAGCACGGTTTTTCATGACATGCTTACCCTTCAATCTCTACTTCCCACTCTGAGGTGTTACGTTTTATTTTACATCCTCTCTTCAGAAATGGTGGTCTCTAGTAATTCAGAATCAAATCTGTATTTTGATAAGCCATCCCTAAAATGAACACTGCAAGTATGACTTCTTTCTGCTGATGGGAAATTCTTGGCATCCCTGAAATTTCACTGGGCTGAAGCTGTCCCTGTGCAGGAATCAGAAATGAGCATGGTGCAAATCAGCTCCTCTCACCTTTGAATTGCTTCTCCTCTATACTACATTCTGTCTTGGCTCCACTGGGAATTTTCTTAAGGCATTTTCTCTGTCAGCATGATATTCAAGATGACAAAATTCAGTTTCAGGCTCAAGCACATTCTAAACTGCAACACTGTGGAACTGACTGACTTAGAAATTCTGCTGCCTGTAAAGAAAACTTGTATAAAAAATAAGAAGCACAACATTTCTTTCTGATAGTTTGTAAGTTACATTCAGCTTTTCTTGGAATGATAGGCAGCACACATGGCCAAAAGTCAGTGGCTGAATACAACACAAAGTGGGAGAAAAGGATGCAACATGCTAAGTTTTGCTGGTGACACGTTCTTCATTTTCTCTCGCATCTGTGAAAAACAAGCCGTTAACTGTTGAAAGTTTCATGACTCAAAACATTTCCCAAAAGCTTGCTGTCAGACGTTCTGCATGCCCTTTAGGTGAAAGTACATCCACCTGAGTGCACCCCGGAGAACACAGGCAGAGAGGGTTCTTTTAGTCAAGTTTATTCAGCTATGGCAGATAACTACTTAACCTGTCTGACTATATAATATTGATTAAAATAATTAAAGGATCACTGCTTCATTGCTTTAGAGATTTTAGACTGATATGCATAAGTGCACACCAAGCAGTAGCAAAGCTCAAGACACCACAAAATTGAGTACTGTCAGATTTACTTCCCCCCCCTCCTTTTTTCCAGTAGAGATGTTGTTACCTCATCACAATTAATTGTGCCTTGCTTGGTTAATTACTCTTGATTATGCCATTGCTAGAGAAATTTAAACTCTAGGGTTTTTCTAACTCAGAAAGCTGTTTCTAAGATACATTCTCTAATCAAGCAGCAATTATGTTATTCCCCACTAACACCATGAGCGTGTTGACCTAGCTAGTCATACTCTGGTAACTACAAAGAGAAAAAACACATAGCAACAGTGACTACTCCATAGAAACAACAGGAACAAAAGGAAAATCCACAGAAACATTTTAAATGCTCACACTTGGTCATTTCAGTGCTTTGAGTCCTACCATTTCAGCAAAACAGGTTCTAAGAAAAAAAAACCAAACAAACAAGAACACAAAAAAACCCACAACTGTTTTGTCAGAAACAATAAATACATTATTTGCACAAAAATGTTTAAAACATTAAAAAAAAAAATAATGAAAAAACCCAAACACAACCCAAACAACAGAACCTTAAAAACGTGAAGCCAGATGATAATAATTTGGGAAACTTGCAAGGGATAGGTTGTCTGGAAGAAACAAAGAGGCACAGAACTCATTACTGGCTCCCAACTGAGATTGCAAAACAGCAGCAAACACTTTGGGGTGACTAACTACCTAGA
The DNA here is from genome assembly GCF_963264785.1 of Psittacula echo. Taxonomy (NCBI): domain Eukaryota; kingdom Metazoa; phylum Chordata; class Aves; order Psittaciformes; family Psittacidae; genus Psittacula; species Psittacula echo. The sequence continues at coordinate 83,512,376 of NC_137737.1, read as the reverse complement.
AATCAACTTTAGGGAATTCTGTAGTATTACAACATTTGGAGGTGTACACTTAGTTATAAGTGTACACTTAGTTATAAGTGTACACTTAGTTATAAGTGTACTAAGTCCCACTCCCACTCTTCTTCCAATAAGTTAGTACCAAGATACAGGAATCATTGGTGCAAACCCACGCTTTGCAATAGAAACCTACAGCTGATGCAAAAGGCTGCTCTTGTTTCTAGGCTCTTACGCCACTTTTGTAACCTCTTTTCTCCACCTGCTCAATCTCTGTTATCTTCTTCCCTGTTCTCGTGCTAAACTTCTACATTCTCCAGTCAGTTCATAACCTTTCTTTCTTCACCTACTCCCATCTGCTTTTACCTGTACCCTGGCCCTTTCTTATATTGTTCTCTACCTTTTCCATATGTCAATCTTGGCTTTATTCCCCAGTCTTTTATTCTTCTCTTTCTGAACATTCTCAGGTGCTCCCCTCTTAGCTGGTACATGTGTTGTCCCACACATGGCCAGAGTACCCTACAATGAAGCAGGACCCCAAGATTTTTCTCATCCTCAAGGAGTCACAAGAAATCATTGCGGATAAAGTGTCTTCAGTAAGCATATTGGAGAAGTCAGGAGAAAGCTGAAGACTAAATGGTTCATAAATGCTAATGACAGCCCTGACAACTCAATGCACTGCACATGTAAACCAGTTTCATCCTCAAATGTAAAAATTTAGCTAGGATACCAGCAACTGCAAAAATAATAATCTGCATAAAATATCAAATTAATTTTGATATGTGCCTCTTAAAAGTGGCGTCTTATAAGCTGAAAGGAAATATGTTTAATTGTTAGATTGCTTTTTTAGGCAAGGTAGTTCAGAAAATTTCTAACAAGCTTAAGATTTGCTGTGTAGCCTGATTTCTACTCAAACATTCCCCATGTTTTCTGTGATCAACTGCACTCAATTTCTGTATTTCTGCGCCGACATCATATGCAGTGCTTCTTATGGAACTTGTATATTTACTTTCAAGAAAATACAACTTTCCTGCTGTTAATTGTGGCATAATTTTATGTGTTAATTTTAGCATAAAACATTCAAGACACTATGGCTTAAGCCAACAGCTTTTTGCTTCTAGCTAATGTCCATTCAAGATATAACCGTTTTCAGGAATACTGCATGAACATTTCTTAATGCCATTTTTTGTTTTTATTAAAAATATCTAAGGAATAATTCTATCTTGCAGGTTTTCTATAGTCAAATTGCCAGTGCCTTCAAAATTTCCTATCAGTCAGCACAGTAGAATAATATGCCCCTCAAATATAAGTTGAGACTCACTTGTACTGCACTGGTTTAAAAACCATATGGGTTTTTTTATTGATTCAAACACATGTCCCCCTGATCCACCAGGGTGAGACCCCACCTAGAGTACTGACTGACCCCTGGAGTCCTCAGCACAAGAAAGACATGGATCTGTTGGAGAGAGTCCAGAGAAGGGCCATGAAGATGATTAGAGGGATGGAGCACCTCTTCTATGAGGAAAGGCTGAAAGAGTTGGGGTTATTCAGACTGCAGAAGTGAAGGCTCAGGGGAGACCTTATTGAGGCTTTTCAATACTTATATGGGCTTACAAGAAGGATTGGGACAGACTTTTTAGTAGGCCCTCTTGTGACAGAGCAAGAGGTAATGGTTTTAAACTAAAACAGAGTAAATTCAGACTAGATATAAGGAAGACATTTTTTACAATGAGGGTGGTGAAATACTGGAACAGGTTGCTCGCTGAGGTGGCAAATGCCCCATCCCTGGAAATATTCAAGGCCAGGCTAGATGTGGCTCTGAGCAACGTGATCTAGTTCAAGATGTCCCTGCTTACTGCAGGGGGGTTGAACTAGATGGTCTTTGGAGATTACTTCCAACTCAAACAATTCTGTGATTCTATGATTAGAGACCATCCAAGGCAGAAGTTGGACTTGTTTTCATATATCATTAGAAAACCCAAGATGAATGCTTGCATTCAGCCTCACTATAATGTCCATTATATATGTCCATTTCCAAACATATCATGATTAAGAACTTTCATTTTTTAAAAACATTTCAATGTGTGCCTTTCAAGCACCAATTCAAGAGATGGTGAGATCAAGGGTTTGCCTTTTTTTCTGTTTTTTATATCGAAGACATAAAATAATTTACAGTCCTCTATGTATGTTTATTTAATCTGTTACTATATTTCCTTTCACACTCCTGTATCATACTGTCAATAAAAAAGGGAATGAGAGAAATGCGGAATTCTGAAACTTTCTTTAAAGGTAAGATTTCATACTAAGCATACTGTATGCAAAACGACAACATATCCAGAGGTTTTAGAAACCAGCAACTTCAATGAACCCTTTCAGGTCAGTATCTTCCTGCAAGTATCTACCCAGCAAGCAGGGTATTGGGGGGAATTTTTAACTCTTTTTTTTTTTTCTCTAGAAAGTTCTGTTGCATTCAAAGGTTTTGTGATTTGTGGTTTTTTTTGTTTGTTTGTTTTTGTTTTTGTTTTTTTTAAGGAGAGGAATTGTCTATAAAAAAATAAATTAACAGACTTTTATTATGCCCAAGAAGCAATCCACGATGTTGACACAATTCTTCCCTAATTGTCTAGCTTTAGAAAACTATTTTACACACAATTCAAAGAAATAGCAGCAGAGGCATGAGCTATGCTCTTAATTCACCTCAATATATGCTTTTATGAGCAGAGGTACACTTGGAACACAAATCCTAAGGTTTTATTCTACTATTGTCATTTTCCATTATGACTGTTTTAGCTAAAGCAACTAGATGATCTTAAGGTCCTTTTAAACCCTAACTATTCTATGATTCTAAGTCAGAACATACAACATTTAAGATATATTTTGCATGCTAAAGTAGTGTTAAAAAAATTAAAGAAATCAAGTTATTAAAAGCAAGTCAAATCTTTACAACTCATTATTGTTACCAGTTTATCTGCACCAACACTTTCCTTTTTCTTCCAAAGCCTACCTGCTACAAAGTTACACACACAGGACTAAGCCCAGGTGCCTTTAGCAGCACAAAAACCCTGAGAGGTGATGGAAGGCTTCTCACCTCAAAAAAAAAAAAAAAAAAAAAAAAAAAAACACAACCAAAACATTTTGTATGGGATGTCCCTCTGTTCATCATATTCCTGAAACTAAACACTGACTGCTTCATGAATGCATACAGCAACGAACCAAATTCGTGAGTCCCTGAGAAGCCTTGCAAGTGCAGTATGCCTGGTTTCAGTGACAATTATACTCTTGCTTGGGTACTCCTGCATCTTCTGTATAATTAATGATATTACCTCTGACAACACAGCGTTTCTATGCATCAAAAGTTCAATGGACATCATGTAGCAATCATGCTACACCTGCCATCTGTTGTTCCTGTTCTCTATTTGCCAGCAAAATCAAATTCAGGCTTCTATAATAACCCCTAGAACATTTTTTCAGTATTAGACATTATTTTACATGGTGTTCCAAAGTTAACTATGGAAAGATAAAGCAACTACACTATCACTGCTATTATTCAGGGCACTTGCGTCGACGTTAGATTTTAAAAAGAAATTTAAAAAATTACTTTGTTGCATAATAAACATTGCAAACATGATTTGAAATCTAACTCATACAGCAAAACACTACCCTAGGCCAGAGGAAACAGTGTACTGTACAGCATTTGAGAGGTCTGCAAAGGAAACAATGATTTTTATCATTAGTCACATCCCCTTTAAATCTCATGGAGGTTAATTTGACGGTGTCGTGGTTTAAACCCAGCCTCTAACTCAGAACCACGCAACTGCTCGATCACTCCCCCTCTCCCATCCCCCACTCCTGGAGGGATGGGAAGGAGAATCAAAAGAATGTAACTCCCACGGGTTGAGATAAGAACAGTCCAGTAACTCAGGTATAACACAAATCACTACTGCTGCCACCAATAATAATAATGATAAGAGAAATAACAAGGGAAGAGAATACAACCGCTCACCATCCGCCAACTGATACCCAGCCCGACCAAGCAGTGATCTAACCCTTCCGGGTACCTGCCCCCAGTTCTACATCCTGGGTATGACGTGCTGTGGTATGGAATATCTCTTTGGCTAGCTTGGGTCAGGTGTCCTGTCTCTGCTTCTTTCCAGCTTCCCCTCCTCCCTGACAGAGCATGAGACTCACAAAGTCCTTCGCCATGTAAACATTACTGAGCAGCAACTAAAAACATCGGTGTTATCAGCGCTGTTCCGAGGCTGAAAGTCAAAACCACAGCACTGCACCAGCTGCTAAAAAGGAGAAAAATGACTGCTACTGCTGAACCCAGGGCAGAAGGGGCGTGAAAATAGGTACACTTGATCTACACTGAACGCAATATGGTACATACAGCTACTTATTTGTTAAGTCTAAAGCAGGAAGTGTCCATACGCTAATGCTAAACCTGAGAAGACAATTAATTTTTATCAAAAGCTAACATAGCATGAAAACATATCTCTTGATAAGCACGTTCCTGAACAACCAAACAAGTATGCAGTCAGATAACGATGCTTTCAGGATACTTAAAAGCTATATTTGGAAAATGAGAAAGGTTTGTTTGGAGGGTTTTTATTACCATATTGTTGTGCACATCTAGAGGCACAAATTTATAAGAAATCCTACAGTTCTTATGAACTACACTTATTCACTTTCCCAGTTGCAACTTAAGATCCAGAAGATTCGCTCTCCTGCATTATTGACACTGAAGCTCACACCATTTTTACATTCTCAATAATTACATCACTATGATTCTATGATTATATCATTTTTCATACTATGTTATTTTTAACATAGATAATATTTTTGTCAAAATAAAAGAATTAAAAGAATACACTACTTTTTTCATGTTAAAAAGAAAAAGTTATTATCATGATAAACTTATGAAAACAGAAAACCCATGTGTTTCTCCACTGAATTACGATCAAAACAATTATTGTTCCTTGGGCTTCTTCAGTTTCTGGACAAATGTTCCAGGCATGGGAAAGGCAAAAGACAATATTTATTCTCTGTCCTATGTACACTAGGCCACTTACAACAAAGTTTATATGATACATAGCTTTTAAACGGGTCTGTTCCCTCTAAAGCAGCAGAAGTTAAACATTGCAGTAGCCTTGTAGAACACTGTCTTCAAAACTGTCTCTTCAAATGTAAGTTAAAGCCTAAATATCAGGAATTATCTGACCTATGATGATAATGAACATAATGAATAATAATGAAATCCAGTTCTTTACTTCTTTAGAGGATGCATCCTCATGAACATTTTCAGTAGTTTAACATTAAACTGCATAGACTTAGATTTGTCCAGCTAACTTTTACTGGGACTCTTTCTTGAGCCTCAGAGGTCATTACTCCTTGCCTTACAGCAACACGTATCTAACCCCAAAAATTCCTCCAGACACAGAAGATGAACTTTTCAGCCTCCTCAATAAGCCAATATATATGCTTTCCTGCTTAGACAGTGGCTGAATCAGTTCCCTAAATAAATGCAGAAATAAGCTCCACTTTCCAAACCAAATTCCCTAAGCCACTTAGCAATTGCTTCTACATGGATACCAAAACATCTGTTAGAAAAAAAACACTCACAAACCAAAGAAAGAAAAAAAAAAAACCACACACACACACAAAAAAGTCATTTGAAAGTGTCATATACCAAGTATTTTAAAATCTTAAAAAGCCAATACTTTTCATATACTCATGTACATATAAATGTGTATATACTGAAATATATGCAACTATGCACCCTATGTGTGGATTGTATCAGTTACGTTTTATTACGTATCACGTAGTAGAAGCTGCTTGCTCTTCAGGTGCAAGCTGTGGCCAATGCTACAGTAGCTCCAGGTAAAGCTAATTAATGGTGATTGTAAAAGAGCTTTTCTGAACTGTTTGATTCTGAACTTCTTGTGTGGCAAGGCAAATCTGTGCAACACGCACACACATATCCACTTCACCTCCCCACTCTCCCCAAGAGGAGGCCTAAATGTTAAAAGGCATTGGGAAATAAAGGCAAAGTCTGAGGGATACTGATCTACCAGATAATATTTGCCAACGAATAAAATAAAAACCCACTGTTGAGCCCAGTGTTAGCCAGGGTGTAGCATGCCAGTGGAAGATGACTCCTGAATAGCTGGCAAGCACAATTGCCCTGAGTGCTAAGACAGATGCTATATTCTGTGGCAGAAGCTAGCTGAAAGCTAGAGAAAATACAGAAAGTTTTATCAAATAGTGAAATCCAAAACACCAAAAAAAAACCCCCAAAAAAAAGACAGTTTCTGTGCATCTTTAGATGAAACCACGCAACCTAATAATCCACAGGAAATAGAAAAGAGTTATTCATTACAGACTACACACCTCGTGTCTGAGCAGATAGGGTACTTTGACAAGTTCACGGAGAGATCACTTTTTTAACTCAATATTTCTCATTAACTGTCTGAAAAGCAGCACATCATAGTCACTGTTCCCTAGACACATAGATGATATTTTCAATGTACGGAAAGCAGTGACCATGAAATAAAACACAGCTAATGGCATGGAAAGCACAATAACACTGGTTTTCTTAGGTTAACTTGAACTAAACAACCTAATATGCTTTATAATTTCTTCTACATGCATGAAGTTTTAACTGTCACTTCCTTTATAATTCTCAGGAAAAAGCTCTTTTTCTGGACTACTTTGCTGACACCTGGTGAGCCTCAGCTCAAACAGCTTCAGGCAGACAAGCTTTTAGGAATAAAAAACTAAGAGAGATGGTAACAGAGCAGCTGTTCCTTTCATTCCTCTTGCAGTAAAATATTTTATATGGCCATGTCTGTGATTCAGCAGAGTATGGAATCATATCAGCTCAAAGAACACTGTAATACTGATGAGATGTAAAAATGAGGAAAGATGGCAAAAGAGGAGAAGAAGAAGTGATGGTCAAAGTCTTTCCTTCTCAGCCTAAATACCTTTTACAAAGATGCCTGACTCAAAGAAGCTTGCCACTCGTTGTGATTTCAATCTTTTCCTTTTTGTGCCTCACATATTTAACTGGAATAACTCAGTGCCTGTAACTTCTAGTTAATGACTATTTTGTTGTTTGTTTTTAACGTAAAATATAAACTACAAACAAGTCCTTATATTTGTTTTAAAATTAATTCCAATCTAATCCTATTATTACAATAGTATAAACACATCACTTTATCTTTGGCTTAGTTTGGGAAAATGGCAATTTCATATGAGATTCTCAGGTTCACTGAAGTGGCTTAATATTGCTTAGGAAAGAGGCATCAGTTAGATTATATGGTATTTTCTGACATCAAGAAATTCCACAATTTACAATGGACACAAAAGCAGTTAAAAAAAAAAAATCAACCTCCAGTTTTAAATTGAAATTGAACAGCTGAACCTAAATGGTGCCTACGTGTGATAACAATGATGGATAAGATCATATTTTACTTCCCTGAAAAATGGCTCTAAGAGTTCATGATCATTAGTCTTGCATAGAAAATAAGACACCACCTACTGCTACTCACTGCCATGTAAGTTAGTCTTGCAAAATGCACAGAAATCTGGATGCTTAAAAACACCTATGTAGAGAGAGCTGGTCTGCTTTAAATTTACAATATAACAAACTTAGGTTTAATTAGCATAACTTCACTGACATGAAAGAAGCCACTGAAAAAAACACTAAGTAGTTCTTTCTGTCATAAACAGAGATGCTAAGGGATGCACAGGCTGAATATGACTACAAAACACTACAGAATATACTATTTTGTAGTGAAAGAATTTAGCTAGTGCCTGCAGAGTGTGCTTTTCTTATAACTCTCCTGACAGTAGATGTGCTCCTCTCTTCAGACACTGCTCAAGCTGTCCACTGTGCTACCAAAACAGTCACTGCTACTTTCTTTTCTCATAAGCCTGTTATCTTGGCTTAGGCACTTCAGCCAGTCAGAACTTAGCCTTGCATTTAAATAGAAAGTTCATTCAATTTATTTCTTTCTACAAGGCACAAAAATCAAAATAAATATTTCCAGCTACTGAAAAGAACACACTTAAAATTCTCTGGGATTATCATCTTAACTCTCACATTCTGGCTGCTGAACTTCTGACACTAAAAAGCAGATTATGTCTAGAATGATTATAACTGTATGTCTATAATTTGTATTTTATGCACATAAGATTACCAGTTACCAGTGAAAGATATAACTGTTCAGATAAAACATCATATTTCTATGTAATTTTGCTTTGCAAATATATTAGGGATAGTATATTTGAGCATTAGAAGAGACCTTAATAAAATCTCCATGTTTAAGCAGCTGAAATTAATTGTTTGGTTAGCTACATCTAAGTGTGATTAATTGAACTTTTTGACTTATAAGGCAGACACTACCACATGATGTATTTTGCCTTTATCCACGGTAAATTTCAGACTCAAACTCTACTACATGACTCAATAAACAATTACCCTAAAGTTCCTAAATAAATTCTTTTTCTGCTGCTGAATTTCAAAGAAAATCTCTGTCATCCAAAGGCAAATTAAAACTTCCATTTTGTGGAAAAAAAAAAAAAAAATTATTAAATGTATACTTTTACTCTATATACACTTAGTACTTTTCATAACTCACTTGGTTTGGCCTAGGCTGCAAAAGACAGGTCTTTTTTAAAAAAGATTGTCATGGTTTAAACTCAGTCAGCCACACAGTCTCTCTCTCACTCCCCTTCTTCCTCTGCCCCCCACTCCTGGAGGGATGGGAAGGAGAATCGAAAGAATGTAACTCCCACGGGTTGAGATAAGAACAGTCCAGTAACTAAGGTATAACACAAATCACTACTGCTGCCACCAATAATAATAATGATAAGGAAAATAACACGGGAAGAGAATACAACCGCTCACCACCCACCAACTGATACCCAGCCCAACTGAGCAGTGATCTAACCCTTCCGGGTACCTGCCCCCAGTTCTACATCCTGGGTATGACGTGCTGTGGTATGGAATACCTCTTTGGCTAGCTTGGGTCAGGTGTCCTGTCTCTGCTTCCTTCCAGCTTCCCCTCCTCCCTGACAGAGCATGAGACTCACAAAGTCCTTGGCCATGTAAACATTACTGAGCAGCAACTAAAAACATCGGTGTTATCAGCGCTGTTCCAAGGCTGAAAGTCAAAAACACAGCACTGCAGCAGCTACTAAGAAGGAGAAAAATGACTGCTACTGCTGAACCCAGGACAAAGATGTTATTAGTTAATGACAAAAAGTGGACTATTCAATTTGTCATTCACTAAGATGTGTATTAATTGTAATTGAGATATCCAGAATTATTACTTTTGCATTTACCCTTTACAAGAATAATTATTGGTTTTAAATAGTATAATCCAGGAAATAACATATTCCTACTGAGGAAAAAAAAAAAAAAAAAAAAAAAGAAAGAAAGAAAATGAGAAGAGAAACAGACCAGGCAAGATTATTTTATCAAACAAGTTCAGGAGCAGAGATGCTTTTATTTGAAATCCTTTCACCCCTTAGCCTTAACCTGGTTTAGATGAATGGCAGAAACTGCTTTGTTCTCATTTCAGTTGTCTTAATCCCTCTTCAGATCTCTCTTATCTCCACTTAATGCAAGGAATAACTTGTTGAGAAAAAGCACAGAGATTGTTTTCATTGAATGTCACATTGCCATCACTTGGCTTGTAGAACCCACAAGGTGCAAGATACAGTAACAAGCACCAAAGCCCTGAACTGTCTATATATATACGTGCCTTTCACTGTCAGAGGCTTTTGTAAATACCAACAATTTAATCCCTGGAACATACCTGATTACCATATTCCCAATGCACCAATACTTGAAAAACAAAACCAGTATGATTAAATTCACTGAGAACTGCATTCAAATTCCAAATACCATCAGTTCCTCAATATCAACTGTCAAGTGCTGCCACTTTCTGTACAGCCATAGGCACAGTGAATCTACCATGCAATAAAGTCATTGAGACAATTTGGAATGTTAACAGAATTCTCAAAGATTTGATATGATAACTGAAAACACATAAGCCTGAAGCTTTCCTGTCTAGCATGAGAAAAGCACAAGTACTCTATACATGTCTAACAACCAGCACTTTCATAACATATTGCAAGTCTTAGTAATTGTCTTATAGTTCAGTATATAGGTGGCATAAGGCATAAAGTAATGTATTTTAATTTTATACCAAAAAAATACATTAGAAAAATTACAAATTTTCATCACAATGCAGCCAACCACCAATGCTTTAACTACACTAAAGAGAGAGGCACACCTCCTCTTTATACAGAATACATTTTTGATTCATTTGAATAAAAGCTTCTGGTAAAAGCACAATAGTGCAAAAGCTGGAATTGCAAGCCACTGAACCCTGACATATTGAAAATACATGCTCTTAAAACATCCATGCATAGTTAGGGAACCAAATGTATGCCATCTTTTGTAAAAGAAATCTAGCAGAAATAAATTTAAAGAGATGCTGGAGAAAGTCTGGTGAAGGGCCACAAAGATGATGATCTGGAGTATCTCTCCCATAAGGTAAGTCAAGTCTGAGAGAGCTTGGACTGCTCAGCCTGGAAAAGAGAAGGCCAAGGGGGGATATTATTAATGTGCATAAATACCTGAAGGGAGAGTGCAAAGACTGAGCCATTACCCCTTGCCTTATTGCAACAGACCCTTCTAAAAAGTTTGTCCCCATCTTTTGTATAAGCCCCCTTTAAATAAAGAAAGTTATTACAAAGGAATTGATTTTTGCGAATGATAACTCAGAAAATGGAGATAACACATCTTTTTTCACAAAGCATTTCTAGACACTGTTTACAAACACTCTTGTCACAATCTTATACAGTGCCAGCAGGCTTCATCGACAGTCAACACTTTCTGAGTACCTACTGATCAGATTAGAAAAGATAAGGTGATCCACTTACAATGTCCTTTCCAAACTAGACTACTGTTACTTTTTTGGAATCACAGTTTATTCAGAGTAAGTGAGGTATATAGGAACTAATTCAGAAGTCAGTGAGGGAGGCTTTGGGGGAGGAGTTATATATACTGGCTGCCATACCTTTGGCAGTTTATCAGTGAAACTGAATGCTGAGCTATTTGCAGGCAATTTATGTAAAAAGAGTGTCTTAAGTCACAATGCCTTCTGTTAACCAAGTTAAGCTCTTTTCACAGAATGTTACAGTTTTCTAACTCGGTTTTTTGGTGTAAATTTCTTGTTCTAAGAAAATACCTTTTGAAAAAAAAAATTGTTTTTACATCAGCAGTCAAATATCTGTTGTTTCTCTTGACAAAACCCCATATCTCGTGGCCTCTGACAGCAAAACCTAAAATAACTACTTCAGTTTTCAAAGTGATTACAACACAAGTAATAGCTTTACCAAAAAGTTGAAGGGTAGTATTCATTTCAAATCATAGCCCTAACTGAAAAAAATTTTAACCGTGTTGTTTTTCCCACTGATTCTTCTGCTAGCTTTTCCAGTGTTGGTTTAAGAGCTTCTCAGTTTGGTTATTTGTTTTAAAAATTGAATATGCAAGTAAGTACCAAGATATTTCTATTCTGACGTGCAGACTTTACAAGCAAATTTAGATTGGCAACATGTATTTGTTGTTTAGTTAAAACCCCAGATTTTAATTTCTCTTTTTTTATATTAATATATAGACATGCATAATATATAATCATTTACACTGGGTGTTTCATTATAAGAACAAAAGGTACAGAAAAAGGTAGTTGGAAAAGACTGAGGGAAAACGCATATTGCAAATTAAGAGATGCCAGAAGTTCCAGTAAAATATCTGTGGATCCCAAGGTGTACATATCAAGAACTGTGTCTATTTTCTTCATCTATTTAATAGACCTTTAATTTTATGCATCTGGTAAGCAACCTGTCTCCTATGAACCATCCAGCATTGCTTTTCAATCCTTAATATGGCTTGAATGTTTTCAAGCCTAAAACCCTTCAGATATTTGTATACAATTAAAAAACACCTAATAGGGAAACATTGAATTTTCTTCAATATTGATCTCATTATCAAAATAATTTAATGAATATAGTTCAAAATAAGAAATACTTCATAATCCAATTTGTATATATACCATAAAAATGTACTTTTGATTTTCAATGATTACAGCTGTACTTACTGTTAATTTGCAACTGAACTGCTTACTGTGATAAAAACTTAGCCTTTTCTCCTGCTTTATAATCTCTGAAAGTGGAATAAATCACAGCAGTGAGAATGAAAAGCTCAGTGTGAATGACCTATGAGCTAAAAGTCTTTCTGAAGAGAAGCTAAAAAAACAAAACCTTTCTATGCAGTATAGCCTATACAGCATAGTGTATATTTTGAAAGATTAGGTTGCTTATTTTAAAATACTTACAAAATTTATGAGGAATTTCAAAGGATTCTGATGACACATTGATATCTTCCCCTTATTCAGAAAGTTATTGTACTATTAATTTCTAAGATAAATTTGTATAACATTCTCCAAAATAGATGCATTTATCATGCCCAACATCAGAAAGAACACTTCCTGTTTTCCTGCATTTTTCCAGACCCTCGATTTTATAGTGTTGCATGCTTAAGAATAGTACAATTTATGTCCGTGAATGCTTTTTCTCAAGTAATCCATTCAGTACCAATAGCAGAGCCAAACATGGAGAAAGTACATCAGTTCTATAGTATGTCAGGGCTGGTTATTTTATTGATACTCCTTTCAATATAAACATTTTATTACCCACTTCTGCTATGAAGATGAACAAAACAGTTCATTTTTTCACCTGTTTGAAACCGTATGTCAGGGAGTACAAAGGCCAGCTACTTGGAAAGAAAAGTGGAGCTGGGAGCCAAGAGTCACAGCAGGGTGGGCAGGGCCAGGCTCTCTCTGACAAGGGCACAGTCCCATGGCACCTGAACAAAAAAGAGCAGGTCC